>NC_072739.1:152261757-152538935 GCF_026930045.1 Uloborus diversus | reverse complement strand
ACTAATAAAAAGAACTAGTAAACTGTTTAAGCTGATTGAGGTTCCTGGTAGGTAGATAAAGAACATAAAGCAAGCAGACAGTGCTGTCACCTGCAAACATTAAATTATGCTAAAATAACATAATAATCAGTGTACAGTATGTACTTTAACAGTAAAATGAATAGTATTTTAGTACAAATAGTGTACAAAAAAAACTCTTTAGTCTAATAATTTGGCCAGTACTGTATACACAAGTGCATAAAGGTGCAATATTAGTGCATAAAGTTATCGTTCAACACATATAATTTTTAAACTATTCAAATGATAAAAAAGACATTAAATCGTTTGAATTATAAGAAATAAATAGGTACTTTTGGGCTAAAAAAAATATATTTAATTGACAAATCGTAACTAAATTACGTAATATTTTTATATATTTTTTTCTTAGTGTATGTTCGGTCTACCTTTCTCATTCATATTTATGATTGAAGAAAACAAATGCATCATGTAAAATAAAAACAATATGTCTTGAAATGTTGTCCATGTTAAACATTTGATAATTTATGGAAATTTAAAAGAATTTGTAAAAAGACACTGCATTAAGCGCCTGGAATTATAGTTTCTTAGTGGGTTTCAAAACTTTTTGATGTAAGAGCTTAAAATATTAAGTTTTTAAAATTCTAGTTTATTATGGTCCTACGTTTTTGACGGAGCAGTGAAGTACTTAATTTCATCTAAAATCAGATTATTTAAAACACTAGGATTACGGAAGGGATCATTTTGATCCCAAAAGCAAACGTTTTTTTCAAACTTGTCTTTTGTATTTTCATAAAAAGCTTAATCCTTCCTTGACTTTTCCTAAATGATCGTGCTGTGTCATAATATAAAGTTTGGAAGAAAATTGTTTTTTTTTTTTTTGAGCAATCACGATTGCTTATTGTTTTCATTTGACCGTCTTTGATGTTCCGTGTCTTTTTCAACCACCACCGCCACCTGCAAGCGCGGCTCGGTCCTCCGGTAGCCGCTCCTGGTCGGTGGCGTCCATGTCCTAGACACACGCACGCTCATACACATACGCACTCACACACATACACACATGCCAACGTACATACACACAGGTCTACACACACACAAAAGCCTACACATACACAACTAATACACACGTCTCCGTTCAACAGGAGGGTAGACTTGGAGGGACAAGAGCCGTGTCTAGAAACAAGTGAGTAGAGTAGTAACCAATGAGTAGGGTCCTGTCGCAACTCGTGATTGCGAAAAACATAATTTGAATTCAAAATTTAAGAATTCAAATTAATCTTCTTTTTTTTTTGTGAGCAATCACGATTGCTCATTGTTCTCACTTGACTGTTTTTGGCGTCCTCTATCATTTTATTTTCCCACCACCACCCTCCGCACCATCACCGTCGACCGGCTCCTCACGGTGATCCTCCTCTAGCGAAAGCCGTCTCCAGGTTGCATCCATGTCCTACACGCATACATACACAACTGTTGCGCATACATACACAACTGCACACACACACATACACGCACACATACACCTACACACAGACACAAACACATATGCCTACACACATACACATACCCCTACACACAAACACACATACCCCACACACATAAATACACATACCTACATACACACACACACTCACTCGTGATTGCGAAAAACATAAATTGAATTCAAAAGGTCTCAATTCAACTTTCTTTTTTTAAAACCCAAACTAATGGGCTATATCTAAAAGAGTGGAAAGCTCTTCTTTTAACCCTTTTGAGAAAAAAAAATTGCAAGTATATATACTTTTGCTGACGCACACCAGAAACTCAAAAATGTCTTTTAAAACGTATCATTGCAAGAACTTGAGCCATTCATAATGTTTTTGCACATATAAAAGGGAGTATTAGCCGCTAGTTACTGAAATGCAACTGAAACAGCGTTGGTTAATTTAAGGTTATTTTAAACTTTTTTTGAGTACCTAACTATATATCCTTAAAATCTCTGCATCCTGTAAAAAACTGCTTTTATTACAAATATGTTTAATTTAAAATAAATTTTACGAATATATAACAGTACGCAGGCTGCTACGCAGATTTCTTTCCAGGAATCAAAATGACCCCCTCGTAATTTCTAGGTATACGAATGCCGTAATTCTAGTCTTAGAATATTTTTTACATAATTTTGCTATAAACTTATTTTTTATTAAAAAGCTTTAAAGTACGCTACTAAGATTAATTTTCAACGATGTTTTAAGCAATATTAAGTCATTTTTGGAAAATCTAATACATAGTTTAAACTCGGACTTTTTTATTACTTTGTCTATACTTTAAACAAAATGAGATAATTAACACCTTTTAACTAAGCAACTGTAAACGAAAAAACAATTTAAACTCATTTCCTTGACAACATATTCATTACCATCGGAATAAAACAGCAAATGAAAAATTAGTATCATTTAATACATTTTGGCTGATTTATATTACGCTCTTTTACGTGGGACTAGATTTATAGTTCTTACATGTCCACACGTAATTTACAACTCGAATAATTTATCTTCAACAAATTAAAATGTAAGTTGAACAAGCTGAGCACGATTTTGTTCGCATTGTCACGGTATTTGACAAATACCGTTTTAGTTTGATTTATGTTACTGCTTTTGAGCAATCTTTTGCTTTAATATTTAATCTTATTGTCTTTCATAAGCCTAATTGTTCATTTTTAGAAGGATTTTTCTTAATGACTCTTGCGAATAATTTAGTGCGAATACATTGTCGTCGACACATAATTATAGTGATTTTTTTCAAAAGTCAAGCTGTATTATTCCTTTAATAAACTAAATCAGGCCCCGATAACACGGGTCACCTGAACAATTTCAAAGATCTTTTATTATTCAGATATTTAAAATAAATCATAACGTGTAAATGTGAAACAAATTAACATAAAATTTAGAAAATATTAAATAAATAAATGAGTAAACAGATTTAAAGTTAGAAGAAAAATAACCAATAGCATGTTTCTTAGATTACAAATTTGCGGGCAGGTCACCTAAGTGATTTTATAATATTTAGACCTTTAATTTTTTAGAAACTGAAAACAAATATAATGCATAAATATAAAACGAATACAAATAAGACTCAGAAGCTATAAAAAAAAATAATAATAATCTACAATGCAGGTCGCCTGAAAGATTTAAAAATTTTGAGACATTTTATTTTCAGAAATTTAAAATAAATTGCTGCGCATATATATGAAACGAATACAAATAGAATTCAAAAAATTTAAAATAAATCGTCCATAACGAAGGTCACCTGAACGATTTTATGGTTTTAAAATCTTTTATCATCAGAACTGTCAAAAAAAAAAAAAAAAAAAAAATCACGGCGCATCAATATGAAACAAATATCTATAAAATTCAGAAAATATAAAATAAAGAAGCAAACAAATTAAAAGTTCAAACAAAACTAATCAACAACACATTTCTTTAACTACAAAATTTCCAGTAAGAAGCGTATATATTGATGGATTCGGCAACAAATTATTTAGCATCATATTCGTAATATGTAACTTTAAGGAGGCAATGAAAATATGTTTGGTAAAGTGTAGAGTAGTATGCGGTTTTTTAGGGCAACATTTTCAATTTGTTGACAATATTTAGAGTTCGTTTTTTTACTTCCTTTTTTGAAAAAGGAAGTATTGTATTCGCGAAAACATTTTCACCCAAAAATCGGCCTTAATTTCCATTTTGCTCACCCCCAAATGAATGTTGAGTTTTTTTTTCAACCCGACCACACTTGGACATGTGCCTAGGAACATACAGACACCCGAAATATCCATTTTGACGATCCCCGAGTTAATTAGAACGAGTTTTCTCGTGACGTCTGTATGTACGTATGTATGTGCGTATGTGCGTATGTGTGTATGTGTGTATGTGCATAACTCATGTATGCACATACTCATGTATGCATCATACTCATAACACAATGTATGCCGCATAACTCAAGAACGGAATGTCCTAGAAAGTTGAAATTTGGTACGTAGACTCCTAGTGTGGTCTTGTTGTGCACTTTCCCTTTTGGTTGCATTCGTATGCTCCAAAGGGGACATTTTGCCCCTTTTTGTGGGAAAATCATTGTTAATTTCGATGTAAACTCAAATGGTGTTATAATTTGGCGGACACTTGGCGATATATCGCCAGTCTTTTGATCGCCGTTTTGTCGCCAACTTGGCGACAAATTTGGCGATTTAAAAAAAAAAATTAATCTGGTTTCAATTTGGCCACTGTTGGTGATATTTAGAGAGTAAACCATTGAATCATATTAAAACTGCCAATAGTGAGAAAATGTCATTAAATTGGAGTAAAAGGAAGTCATGTGATGCACACATCAGCTCGTTTTCTCTAACGCAGATTAAGATATAAACCATTGTCACGGTTTTGTACAGTGCAAGCAAGAATGGAAGTTTGAACTCGTCGATCTATCACACCAGTTTTGTGTTCTCAGTTGCAGCAACCGAACTAGAAGTTACAGAAGAACTGTATTTATTTTTATATCTTAAGGTTATTATTTTTTCCTTACAAATATTTTACTACTTACGAAATAAATAAGTAATACGTTAAATATACCACTGACCTAAAACTTGTTAATACACAGATTTTCATTTTTACCAGCAGCCAGAAAAAAAAAGTGTTGACGTTGAAATAAAAGTTTTACAACTTAAGGGGTTACAGTACCTCATAAATAATGAAAAGATCAAAAAAATTTTATTGCTTATTTCAAAACTAAAAATTATTCTGAATACGGGGAAAAAGTTTCATTGCTTTATTTCAAATATTCGTAAAGTTATGAGTGGTTTTAGGTCATGCTCGCTATGTGTTCTTATGCAAAAGAAAAACTTTAAACTGCTTTTTTCTCGATGATGGCATTTTTGTGTTTTCATATCATTAGAATGCCTAAGGATATTTTTCTATTAAAGATACAGCTTTAAAGTATTACTTTTTGAAATTGGGATAACATATTTGACAAAACTGTGCATTGGATAAGCATTTTATAAATTTCTCAAATGTTTAGAGCATGCTAAACCTTTAAAAACCAATTAAAAAAAAAACTTTGAAATTAATTACAGAAAATTTTCTAATAAACTCATAAGCAAATGAATGCACAGATTTTTAGTTTTTTTCAATTCGTATCATTTACTCAATTATTGCATTTTATTTCTTGCTCAGTAGCTTTCGTTTCAAAGCTTTTATTAAAAAATTCTTAAAACGTAACTTTTCTCTTTCAAGCAGAAATTGTTTATACTACCATGCTAAGCTCAAAAGTCGCATCTGAGCTAAATTCAAAATGAGAAACTGCTTTTCGAAAAGTTGGCGAGAGAAACTAGCTGGGGTTGAAACCGCCTAGTTTCTATACTAAATTCGGTGTCCATACATGAAGTATTTCCAATTTAGATCAAATACTGAAAAAGTGAATGAAAATTTTCCAGATCCTGTCCTAAATACCGATACTTACGACATTGAAAACACCGTTATGTGGTATATTTTAAACGAGTACATTTCGAAAACGGAAACGTTTCGAAAAATTAGACCCCCACCATCGAGTTACGTGCCTTCGATAGAGATCATAGAGAAGAAATAAAATGGAGAGAGTGAAGTCTCATTTCTGAAACACAGACACCAAGTCACGTGATATATTTTAAAGCGAAGCATTGGAAGAAATCGGGTTTCTTTCGTTAGTTTCACGAAAAACGTGTCAACCATTCGTCGTTGTTTAGTCACGTGACTTGAGATCGCTGCCCAAGCTTTTGCTAAGCCAATGATTGGCGTTTCTCATTCCATTTATAATCCCTCCTCTAAGATAGAAATTGTGACTGAAAAGTCCTTGACGCGTTTTAAAAATTTATAGAAATGCAACAAGTTGCCTCGTAAATATGTGTTTGTGCCATAATGCTTCATAGGTTCAAGAATGTTTTATGACATCACAAAAAATGAAAAAGGAAAAAAAAAGAAAAGGCAGGAGAAGAAAAAAAATGGTAATGATAGGTAATTGCTATATCGTCGCTATTTCTTATTGTGACGATTCAGCAATTTCTTATAATTACCTTTTTTTTCTTGTTTTCGTTTTTATTATTTTTGCGATATCATAAAAAATCCTAAACCAGTGAAATATTATGTTGCAAATCGCATATTTATACGAAAATTTTCTTTTTTTCTATAAATTCTTAAAATGTGTTAAGGGCTTTTCGGACGGAATGAATATAAGAACTGTGTTTTAAATATGTTTCTGATAAAGCACGTTCATTTCACTCGGAAATAGTAGCCAAAAGAGAAAATATATAAACATAGGAAATATTAATGGCTTATTGATGCTCGTCGCAGTTCTAGAATGCATTACTAAACAAATAATTAATTACTGAGGAAGTTGTGCGAGACAATAAAATGTATTGGAATATTCTTATACTGTTACCAATGCATCAACATGATTTAGCACGCACATAATGCACATACAATTAAATGGCTAGTAAATTATGTTGAAAAACTAAGAAACATAATAAGAAATGCATTGCAACTAAAAATGTTAAATGAAAAAAAAATGGTTAAACCACTCATTTCAGCCTAAATGTATCCTAAGGTGGAACATTTTGTGATAACCATTCCTCAAATAAATTCATTTGCATAATTTGGCTTCTGCAAACTTAGCTGTATAACGTCGAAATGAGAAAATAATGACACACATGATTAGCGGGGTATTTTCGTCTGAGAATCACTCGTTGCCACTCATTTTCTAATTAATTTTGCAAACAAGTAGCTGTGGGCGACAACCGTAATGGGGATTAATGAACCTTGCTTTTCTGCAAACGATTAGAAGCGACAAATGTGCAAAAATGACGTCAGAAGTCAGTAATGACTGCTTGAATGTTAGTGAGAAGTAAATGTAATTGATTTGCACAGATTAACTTTGGTAATCACATTGTTATTGGTGGTAAAAAGAGATAATGTTGATTTGCTTTTTTTCCTCAAAGACTTTTTACGCAAGAGATAAACTAATATGGTTTCTGATTGCTTGTTTTTTTTTTGTTAAATCTTTTATGACACACAGACACTAAAATTATTTCATAACAACATTTTAAAATCAAATGTTTGTCTATATGTTCTGCATGAATTATTAGATGGTGATTATTGAGAGAGAAATAGAGATCATCACACTGATTTGTCTTATTTTGTCAAATCCTTTTTGCGCAGAGACAAACTGGAATATGTTTTCTAACTGCATGTTTTTATTTAATTTTTTTTGTGTGCTTTTTTGGGACAACACATACACTGAATTATATTTGCATAACAGCAGTTTAATATCAAATGGTTATCTGTATGTTCTGCAGGAATTATTAAATAATGATTATTGACGGAGAAATAGACATCATCATGCTGATTTGCCTTTTTTCCTCAAATACTTTTTGCGCAAAAGATAAACTGTAATATATTTTCTGATTGCTTTTTTTTTTTTTTTGTTAAATATTTTAAGACAATAAAGACACTGAAATTATGTTTGCGTAACAACATTTTAAAATCAAATATCCGTCTATACGTTCTGCATAAGTTATTAAATGGTGGTTATTGGCGGGATAATGATATAAAGCTGATTTGTCTTTTTTTGCTCAAGGACTTTTTGCGCAGAAGATAAACTGTTATGATTTTTCTGATTACTTGCTTTTTAAAAAAAATATTTGTGATACTGAACACAGAAACTGAAATTATATATGCCCTGCCACATTTTAAAATTAAATGTGTTGTTCCAAAAATATGTTCTGCGTGAAATATTAATTTAATGATGATCTTTCCAAGTTCTTTTCTTTTTTTAAGGTATCTCAAAACGATGTAGATTCATTTATGTACATTATCACAAAAAAAAGAAAAAAAAAACCCTATAGTTAAGTAGTTTAAACTAAAATCATTAGATGGCGCTTCAGCTAGAAAATATTTGTCCTATGAATGGCAATAGTTAGGAAACGATTGCATGGAAAATCTTTTCTGGATTGGATTTCTTTGCGGGATTTCGCTCGTAATCCCGCGAAATATCATGCAGAAGAGCATGCATTGGAGATCGGGAGTTCATGATTGGAAACCCTATAGTATCGCATCTTGTTATCCCTTCCGCCCTCTTGTTACGAGCTGTCACAATTTCATGACATCTCTTCAGAGTTTGACATCAATTGTGGACAAGTCCTTAACAGTAAACAGAGTATAATAACACTGATAAATTGGAGCATTAATTGCAGACAATGAACGGCAAATAATAATATTCATGACGTTAAACGTGAAGAATAATTTTTGCGAAAGTTTTTAATTGTGATTATAAATAAGCTAATAAATCGGATATATTAAGTACTTCTTTTAATATAGCTCCATTAATTTTTGTCCATCAACTGAGGCAGTGAGAAGCAAAGGGATGTAAGTGCCAATATTAAACCTTTGTAGATAACCAGAATAAGCAATAGGGGACTCTAATTGATCTTGAGGCAAGAGATAGTACTGCTGGTAGGTGCTGCTATACAACATGGTTTAGCAAAACTTTTCAATGAAACCCTACGTAGGATCTGAACAATAAACGCGTTTTACTCGAAACTTGAAAATGTTCACTTACTTGTACAACTCTTTACTTCTTGCTGCCTCAGGTAATACTTCAAAACTGAACATGAAAAGCACAAATCAATAAAATCTATTAAATTTTTATGTCTCATGTCTTACACGCATATCACATTGAGCTTAATTAGGGAAAACAAAAAAATACTCTTATTTTAACACAATACCACTATTATTCGCTTTATTACTTACTAGTGGTACCCGCACGGCTTTGCCCGTAATAGAAGAATTAAAAGGTCTTTTGGTTCGCCTGTATATTTACAAATGTATGGTGAATTTTCTCGCCAATTGGCTTGTACCTATTTTACGGTTTCACGTTATGATAATTTCGTATCTCGCCAATTGGCTTGTATCCATGTTACGGGTTCCACGTTATGATAATTTGGTAAATTACTCGTCCATCTTATGATAGTGTTGTTCTTAAAATTGGAATAGAAAAAGAACCACATCGAATTTTCGAAAAATTGCTTCGAGGTGCGCACCCCCATGCTACAAACTAACTTTGTGCCAAATTTCATGAAAATCGGCCGAACGGTCTAGGCACTAAGCGCGTCACAGACATCCTACAGACATCCTCCGGACAGAGAGACTTTCAGCTTTATTATTAGTAAAGATTTTTACTAATTTACATTCACCATTATTACTTATTTTTACTTACTTATACTCAGTACTATTACTTATTTTTACGTCTTATGTCTTACACACATATTACGTTGAGCTTAATTAGGGAAAAAATAAAAAAAAAACACTTTTAGCACGGTACCATTATTACTCTTTTAGAGAGACCACTCATAAAATAAATCAGACCGGTCCAGAAAAAAATGTAGCCTTGTCTGAACAATAGTACGAAGAGCCATTATGATAAATGTTTTCTGTCATCTGCAGGCCACTGAATATGTCACCAAAATCAATGCGGAAAAGAATGTCCATTGTTTGTCTTGAGATCATAACTGAAGCATTGATATACATCGCGGAACTGCCTTTGATTTCCAGTAAAAGATTATTGTGGCATGTTCACTGCTTGAAGCAGTAAATCACGTGCAATCATCGGCACTAAGTGCTATTAAAGAAACTATATTTAATAACTCATCTCGACATATATTTATAGATATATATACATATATTGCTAGTTTTGCCTGTAAATGTTTGTGTTTAAGGTATTCGACTGCGTTCGAAGACATTTTTTTTTGAAAAATAACCTGGACATTTTGTTTCAATGTTATTTTTTAACTACATATGTTTCAAAACTATGAAAACAATTTTAAAACAAGCTTTTAAAATATTATTTTTTAAAAAACTGGACAAATTTTAAGAAAAATAGCGAAAAAAACGTGTCTTACGTTAGCAGCTATGGACAAAATTTGGTTCTAATCACACACAAACCCTTGTAGTAATACATTTGTATGACATTAATGTGTGTTTTTCTCTAAAAGTTTCATTATTTTTAAAAAAGTACTGAAATTAGCCGAACAAAGTTCCTATACTGTTATTTTTTCGTAAAGAATCGCCTTTGTTTAAACTTATCCGCATGAAAATATTACTTAAAAAGGAAATCCAGCTTAGCTTTTAGAGGAAAACATCAATCATATTACAGAGAACTATCTCAGAAAATTTCACATCAATGCTCGATTAACTTTTTGAGATATCATTGTTACAGTAGACAGCTTTCTTCAAAAATATCGTTCTTCAGAAAACGCGTTTAAATGCAACTTCCGGTTTGGAGTTCAGCATACGACTCTGTAATAATACAGCTATAACTCCAGTTGTAATTCACGTAGAGTAAAAACTAAGACAGTTTTGGAAAGCTAATGAACCCGACTACAAAATGAAATCATAAAAAAAAAAAAAAAAAAAAAAAAAAAAAACGAATATTTCATCGAAAACGTCGATTTTAACGCAGTCGGATACCTTAAACTGTAAATCTGTTCTTGTTTTTTAATTCAAATGTTTCAAATGTAACAAGGAATAAAAAAAATCTGTATCACTTATTATGCACTTTATGAGGAGTAAAAGGTTAAAATTACATATATTGTGCGATTATAAAGTTGAACCATTTTTTCTATAACATTTTCCGTTTATTCAGTTTGATTAATTCAAGAGTTTTGCTTTCAGCGGCCCTAGAATTTATCCGAACAGTACTGTACTGAAAACTGTCGTACTGTATTTAAAGGTATGTTTTCCAAATCTCAGAGTTTTGTTCAGAAAACAATTTGCTTACATTTTTTAAAAACTTTTTACGGAATAAAAGTAAACAACAAAAGAAATAATAAAAAGAAATAAATAAATGAGAACAAAATTTAAAAACGTATATTTCAATTTCTTCTTTTCTAGAGCCTGCACTCTATACTTTGTAAGATATTTATGACCATTTGTAAAGAAAAAAGCAGAATTAAAAAGCAGGCATCCTTTCATCTGTAAAACACATTGTAAAAGCTCATTGTAAAAAAACTATGAAATCGGTGGCAGCTTGGCTGTGTCCACTGCTCTGGAGTAACTTAACTGATTTAACTAATGTAAAGTTACATATTGCTAGTGGAAGGTTACAATCAATGTAAATTTAGCGTAACGCCTCACTTATTTCGGCGGTTACACCAGCATTTTCTGTATGCTTATAGAGAAATTGCTTGAAAGGATACACATTAGCAAAAATTAAGCTTTCATGCTTTTTCACAATCAATATACACCATTTTTACTTCCTTTTACTCTTAATCATTTTTGTGCAACAGTTGGTCATTACTGGAGTACATAACATTGTACTCCAGGCCCCTTCTCTACTTACTTCTACGAGTTCTTTATTAGGTTGGTTTTGATCTAGAGCAGGAGTCGAGCAAAACCTAATTTAGTATCCCTAGAGGTATTAGTTTGGAATGGGAACTTGAAGGACTTTGGTGACCAAGTACATACGCATCTAATGTGCCCCAAACACCATTAATGAATATGGAGGATCTTTGACCAAGTGCCATTTCTAGATATTTTGATCTAATACCAACAGTTTCTTATCCTCTCTGGACTAAAATTTTGCTCACTAGATGGAAAAAGAGAATTGTTAACTGCGTTAATTACATTACAGATTAAAAATAAAACTTGTCAACAATTAAGGGTTTAAAAAAACGACATTACTTTGCAGTCCTTCTGCTTATTAATTGCTCTATTTTTTAAAACATACTAAAGAAAAATGATATATATAAATAAATATTGCTCGACTTTCCACTATAGGACATAAAACAAGAAAATTTGGTTGATATCCAGAATACTATCTAAAGATAAGTTGTTTCAAAACCAAGAGATTCTTATTCTTTTGGAATTAAAAATTTGCTCACTTTATGAAAAAAGAGAATTGTTAACCGCGGAGTAATTACATTACTGATTAAAAATATATACTTGTTAAAAATTTAAGTTTTGAAAAAACGACATTACTTTTCAGTCCCTCTGCTTGTTGATTGCTCGAATTTTTATAACCTACTAAAGAAAAATGATATATACATAAATATTGCTCGACTTTCCACTATACGACATAAAACAAGAAAATTTGGTTGATATCCAGAATGCTATCTAAAACCAACAGATTCTTATTCTTTTGGAATTAAAAATTTGCTCACTTTATGAAAAAAGAGAATTGTCAACCGTGGAGTAATTAGATTACTAATTAAAAATATATACTTGTTAACAATGTAAGTTTTGAAAAAACGACATTACTTTCCAGTCCCTCTGCTTGTTGATTGCTCGACTTTTTATAACCTACTAAAGAAAAAGGATAGATTTACATAAATATTGCTCGACTTTCCACAATAGGACATAAAACAAGAAAATTTGCTTGATATCCAGAAAGCTTCTAAAGATAAGTTGCTTCAAAACCAACAGATTCTTATTCTTTTGGAATTAAAAATTTGCTCACTTTATGAAAAATTGTCAACCGGAGTAATTACATTACTGATTAAAAATATATACTTGTTAACAATTTAAGTTTTGAAAAAACGACATTACTTTTCAGTCCCTCTGCTTGTTGATTGCTCAACTTTTTATAACCTACTAAAGAAAAAGGATAGATAGATATATATATATACATAAATATTAAAGGAAAAACCACTTTTTCGTTCGTTGAACATCAATAGCGCTAGCAGATATCGTAATAATAAATGTTTCTTGTCATCAGCAAGGCGCCGTTCATTGATTTCCACTCAACATGGAAGCCAAAGAAAAGCACCGTTCTTTGTTTCGCTGTCAAGGGGTACTCATAAGCGTTTCGCGTAACAATTTTTATCCAATAACATCAAGTAAATTTATTACGCCTTTCATCTTTTCTATAGACTCTTGTTATACAGTTGTTTGTTAGATCATCATTATTAAATTTCCAGAGTTTTTCTATGGTATCCATCGAATAAACAGAAAAAGTTTAGGGTTAATAAATAAAAAATCTTAGGTACTTTGTCGTTAAAAACCCGTGATCAGTATTAAGATTTTTATACATTAATTTAATAGAAACAAAGATTATTTATAAAGTTTGTAATTTGTTATTATATTGATACGTAGGGAAATTAAAATTCATCAATTATTTACTTCAATTGTCCCTTATTTTTTCAATCATTGTTTTCTGTAAAGAAAACATAGTGACAGAATTGAAATTAGTTTTAACTAAAGCCCCTATATACGAGCCGACGCATCAGCTTGAGATCAGCCTTTTTGTATCGGAGCGTGTGTTTGAGTGGTTGTCTTTTCTGGCGAGTTATCGTGTTGGTGATTGTTCACTGTAAGCAATTATTAGCGGCACGTGATTTGTTTATAAAAACATGGCCCCACTGAATACTTAACGGCCGTGGCAATCGCTGAAACTCATGGCAACAAAGAGGGCGCCACTGGCTACCCCTGTTTTTGTTTCCACTTGGCGTGATTGTGAGCGTTGGCGCTTTGGCATCTGTGAGTACGTGATTTCTTGACTTATTATCGGGCGTACGTCATTTGACGAAAATTTTAATTTCAAAAGAAGGAATGAAGAGAAAAAGTGCTGGATAAACATTGTATTACAAAGGTGAAGAGCATTTCTTATTGTTATTTTAATATCATATCAAAAATTACGTGTAATAAAAAATTTTAACTAAACACAGAAAACATATGATTTTTTTTAAATATTAATGCGTAATTCTTAATATATTTTTTCAAACTTTTTTTTTTTGAAAGCTTTGCAAATAATTTTCAATTTTTTTATTGAAAATCCCCTGGGGTTTCCTTTTTGGATACAACAGTTCTAAGATTGATGATATATGGCAGGCAGCCCTCATTTCTAATTTTACATGCTCATTTACATGCGAATTTTTTCTGCTCAATAAATTACATCGAAAAAAAAAAAAAAAAACACGCTCCGCAATCTGTAAATACATTCATTTTTCAAAACTTGAGAGGGTCATTCATTGCCCCTTTTGACCCTGATGGGGATTAGAGGGGGGGGGGTATAGGAATTTACGTTAACAATTGCCATTCTTAATATAAATAAAAATAACATGGAGCTAGAAAAATAAATAAAAATAACATGGAGCTAGAAAAAACTTTCATTTTCCCGAAGCTTAGTTTTTAATTAATTTTTTTAACTGTCCGATTTTGAAAATAAGGCGTGGTCTTTATGACGTCACAAATGATGTACTTTGGCGCATCTGTCTACCGCGTTTCTACGTTATGATGATCAAGAAGCGAATTACATATTGCACTCTACGCTTACTATCAATCATATAGTTGCCAACACTTGTGAGTAAAGAAACTAATTGAATTTTGTGCTCTGTGAGTGGTATCAGTGAATGGCATTTCATCATTTGTGATGTCATCGGCAGAAGCGTAAACAATGAAAGCGCACCGATTAATGCAATTTTTTTAAATATTAAACTTAGTCAAGTTATTTTAAAAAATGATCATATCCTATGATTTTAAAAATGTTCTTTCAAAAAAAAAAACCCTTGAAATTTCGGAAACGACCCTGTTGCTTTACGCGCTTTGAGCATTAAAAAAATGTATATATATACACCCAATCCTCTTTTTATGCGGTAAATAGGGACCGCATAAAAAATCGTGTAAAAAAAATGCTTGAAACTTCACCAGTAGCTTTAAAAAGTTTTCGCAACTGAGTTAAAAAATATTTTTTTATGCGGTGGATAGGGATTGCATAAAAAAAAGTCTCACGTAGAAAATACCCAAAATATTATATTTAAACGAAATCAAAATAAACCAAGCGATGATAATTTTGCTGACTCCCGAAAAATTTCCCGAATTAAGAAATTTTTGGAAAGCCACAGTGACTTCCCATCGGATGCCCCTGTCGACCCTTGATGATACTAACAAGCACTCGTTTGATAAATAATTTTCGCTCGTTTTATAAATAATTTTTATAAACTAAACAAAAAAAAAAGTCCGCACAAAAGCAGGTTTGGGTGTACACACACACACATCGGAAGGCGCACAGACCGGAGAGCGTTCACTTTAGCTCAAGTTCTATTCCCACCCCCAGGCTCCCACCTTACCTATAGCATCCCGGGTGCTATTACTTCAATATATTTTTCAATTGTTATAAAGTGTAAATAATTTTTATGATAAAGGTCAGATTCGGCCATAAAATATTTATCTTTCTTACGGCCTCGTATTACCTATTCTAAAAAATCAACAGTCATATTATGACGGGTGCAAATTTCTTGGTCATTTCCATTTCATTCCATTTGTAGAAACAAGAAACCCAACGAGTAGGATCCTATCGCAATTCATGATCGTGAATAACTTAATTCGAACTCATCAAGCAGCCAAAATTCAAATTATTATTATTTTTTAAAATTTATTTTTAACATTTAACAAATACATGCAATAGGGAAAGAAACTCCTCAAATATCTACACATGAATTTGTGAATTTTTTAAAAAAAATGGGGAACAGATTATTTTACAAAATATCAACACTGTTGGTATTTTGTAAAATCCTAGCAGGGGAGAGTTCCGAACAAAATTTATTTTGTCCTTGCAAAAGCAAAACAATGATATGATTTTTTTTTACTTGCCATTTCTATGATATTTTTAAACATACATTCGATTTGCGATAGCTCGAATGTAAAAAGACCGACGGAAAACTTCGACTTATCGAAAGTTTGACTCAATGATAGTTTTGGTTTTTGATATTTTAATATTAAAAACCATCGAATACTTTAATTAATATGTACATATAACAGACAAAATTACAGAACTTAAGTTTTTTAGCACAATATGCACAGTTTAATCAAATGTATTGATAGAAAAAAATCAAAAGCATGCTGGAACCGCTTGAATAGAGCTGATTCTACTTCAGGAAATGTGCACATCTTCATTCGTTTCAAATTCGGATTGCAAGTGAAGGTGAAATAATTATTCTCCCACAGTCACTTCTTTTTTTTTTCTTTTTCTTTTTCTTTTTTTCGTTCTTTCGAAATAATTTCGAGTAATCTTGGAAAAAAACTTCGAGTTGAAAGAGGTTAACTTCGAGTTATTCAGAATAATTAGAATGGAATTAAAGACTAAGTTGTCAAGACTTGATAAAAATTTCGAGTTATAGTAATATTCGATTTATCGGACTTCGAAGTATCGCAAATTTACTGTACTTTTAAGAAAATTAAAATATTTAGCGATGTAAAATCCTGTAAACATTGAATTCGTCATAAAAAACTATTTTCTACACTTTAAGCATGAATGAGAAAGGATCTTTGAACTAGAAACTTTGCAGGAAATTTGATCGCCAAGTTAGGCGAAAATTAGGATATGAATTTTCTGTTGGAAAAATAAAATACACTCACACAGTAGACCGTCAAGCTGCTTACAAATTTTTATAATCTTGTTCTAATAGTATAGCATTAGGAGCAGCTCTAAATATCTAGCATTTCTTAAAATAAAAAAAAGTGGGGGGGGGGGGGGGCAATTTTCCGTGATAGGTACGTAGCGTAGCATTTTTTAATCTGGCGATTAGTTTCAATTTTATTTATTGTCGGGGAATACTTCAAGTTACATATGAAGTATTTATTTGGCGATACCATAAACTATTTTGTCTTTTTCAAAGACTTGTAAGCGAAGCGATAAGCCCTAGAAACAAGATCTAAAAGTCCATTAAAATAAAAAATAATCCTCTGAATAATTACGTTTCTCCATTAAGCGTAAAATAATCCATCAAATGATACACAAGCTATAAATGAACATGTAAAATTAAATTAAAAGAAATTGCCTAACCAACTTTAGATCCACCATTTACGCATTAAATAATCAGCTAAATAACTTTACTAATTCGATTCGAATTGGTTTTTACGGTATATTTCTGAGCATCTTGCGAAATATTGATGTTTGTTACATGTTCCATTTATTAATTAAAATAAACAAGCTTTGAAACTTGTCGTTGATTGGTGGATGCAACCGTGGCTTGTGGCGCCTCCTTGCGGTCAGAATGGGCAAATATGAAGTTTTGAGGTTTTTCCATCTAGTGTGGCCATGTTCAAGTGCAGAAATAGTTGCCCCGGTTTAATACAAGAAAGTCAAAAATTGTCAAGGCCTGGTAAGCGCCAGCGCATTCAGTTTGGCCATGATAAAACAAAATATTATTTTCTGCAAATTTGGCGAAATCCGAAATTTTGCTGTGGTAACGCAAGCAATGCAACAATGAAAAATCCGATCCAAAATGGCTTAACTTAAGCTGATGCGTCGGCCTGTCTATATAGCGGCTCTAGTTTTAACAATGGAATAAATAAGCACTTAGAAGTAAGCGAGTGCCTAAAAGAGTGGATATTTAAGAAGTTATCCAGACTCCCGTAGTGGGCGCTTGCTGCACAGATCATATCTGAACTACAATTGACATCAAATTACTCAAAAAGTATTATCTCAAAAAATTGAATTTAAAATTTTATTTTCATTTTATTTCTAGTCAAACAATTTCTTGTAACGTTTAACTTCTAATAAATTTATTGAAACTCAATGACACTTTCCCATGTAGTTGAACAGAAGAGGAAACGACTCGTAACTTGAAGCAATTACTACGGAATGTTCTTGTAAGTTACAGCCCTAAAGGGCGGTACAAAATAGGACGGTAACTTAATATATAATATCATACTTTGCCATCAATCTTTGAGTTGAACCGCACCATTGCTGCGGTCACTCATCTTGTGTGCTAATTCTACATTAGCTACCAGTTTGTTTGGCTCTCTTGGCTCCCTTAAGAGGTTTTTCGCCTCCAGCTCAGGTGATTCCTATTCCGTGCTGATGAGTGCTAAAAAGCACGAAACTGCAGTCCTCGGATGGAATAACTGAGTTGGCGGTGTATTTTAAGAATTACTACGGAACTTGACGAATAGTGAATAATTAAATGTTGTTTAAATAGGTAGCAATTGGAAGAACAAGTTACGTTCTTTTTCTGACGAAAAACGTATTTGCCCTCGTGTCCCTGTTTTCAATATATCTTCTATACTATTCGAACCTGTGCGCGTCTGCGTGTGTGTGTGTCTGTAACCCTATCTCCTCCGTACGGTCAATATCCACGAGGTTAAAACAAGTGCTGTTGGATACAGAACATCCAGGGAAAAATATTCCGCCGTGCCTCACTCCTCAAACCCTTAAGGAGCCTGACATTCAGTCCTAAACATGTCGTGACACGCCTAAAAGAATTAAAATTATCAATTGTGATCAATCGCAGGCGGCATTGGGCTACTTAACAGTGGTATGACCGTTTCACGTTTACACCCTTACCCTACACATATCCCTTTAACACACCCTAGTATAGTGTTTAGGGCTGCGGCAGCTTTAAGAAAACGCAAAATTAAAAGACTGCGAGAATTAAAAAGAACTCCGAGCTTCACCGTCTGCATGAGGCACGGCAATCATCCAGAAAGATTACATATTTCGTTAACGTGGACACAAGATCAAATAGTTTATGCATCCAAAAACATGCTTTACAATGCTCTTTCGTTTACTTATTATTATTTTTTTTTCTTATTTACACTATCGTGTGATTTCCTTATTGGTACCAAAGGGATATAAAGTACCCTGATAGACCTGTTAGGGTCATCTTTGGGGAATAACCAGAATACGATTTTTGAAATGTCCCTTTTGCTAAGAACCATTTCACGATAGATAGATAGATAGATAGACAGATAGATAGACAGACAGACTGATAGATAGACAGACAGACTGATAGAGAGACAGATAGATAGATAAATAGATAGATAGACAGATAGAGACCAGGATCAGAGACCTGGACCCTAAATAACCAAGACTTAAACAGAATCCAAGCATTAGAAATGAGATATCTCCGATCAATGAAGGGACGCAAGGTTGCAGACTAAATACGCTATGAAGATATTAGAAAATAATTTGGGATATTTAGCTTATATGATAGAGCGAAGGAATACCCCACCAAGTGGAAAAGTCATGCACAGTGCACGCCGAGACAAGACTCCCTAAGGCTGCTATCATTATTGTTCCTAAGAGAAGAGACCGCTGCTGATCCAAAAAAAGGTGGATGGATCAATGAGGTCGGAACAGGCACATTGCCTAATTCTTGGAGCTGATGATGATGAGATAGATAGATATATATATGTCAGTAGATATATAGATAGATAGATATAGAGATATAGAAATAGATATGGTCAGTATGAAATATTTATTGGTCGAAAAACATGCATTTTAAATATAGACATATAAGAGCAAAAACCACAGTAAAATGCTTCGTTACAGAGAGGATAGTGTAAAACTGATTTTGGCCATCAAAAAGCATAATTTAGAAGTATTGTTCAATCAAAGCTTACCAAGGGCTTGAACTTAGCACTCTTTTTACATAAAACTTTAAAAGTCCTTTTACATCAAGTTGCTTCTCCCTGATTTAATTAGATTTTAAAAGAACAGCATAAACAATAATGCCTTTCACTCCTAAAATCTATTTTTGTTTGCAATCATTTTTGAGGAAAAGGTGCGACCAACTTTTCTAGTGATACGAACTTTCAGAAAGCTAGAAAACAGAAATGAAGAGATGAGCAACAAACAAATGTCGCATCAAACGCAAGAAAAGAAACAGCAAGTGTAGAAATGAGCTCGTTCTCATATCCATCGCAATATACACGTATAACAACCTAAAGTTCTGTAAATATTTCCATTCATCGTACATATGCAACTGTTGCTACAACCTTTCTTTTCATTTGTTTATGCAAGCTTAGTGTATGTTACTTATTATATTTAAGATATAATATAGCACAATATCGTATTTGTGTCGTTTTACGGTTGTGTATTTTTTTATTCGTTTCAGACAGACACATTTTTTAAATATATTAACTTTATCACTTATAGCACAACGGACACCACCTGACTTTTTTGTGCGTCTATCAAAGAACTAATGCTTTTTAATAGTTTCGAAGAATGGAATGCGTGTACTCGCACCAGCGTTAAAATAATACTACTTATATGTTTAATTTTTGGGCATTTTTCCACTCCTATAAAAGTATGCTAGTATTCAGAATGACAATCTTAAGTTTAAGAAAGAAAGTTATGTTTTTGTTGCCGATTGTGATATTAAGTTGCCTTACGACCGAGAAATCAGTAATTTATGATGTTATTTCAGAGATATCATTTTATACCAGTACAAAACTTCCATTACTTTGTATAAGAAAGTAAAAATGAAGTTCATATGTCAAGCCATTTGAAAATTATTTTATGTTTGAACAATGTCACTATGAACCAGGTGTTCTCGACCTAAAAATTTCACAGGATGCGTGAATGTGCTTGAAAAATAAAGTGATAAAATAAAAATAATTATAATGGGGTCGTTTACAAAACTTTAAAAGTATTTTTTTTTTTTGAAAGAACATAATTAAAAACGTAGGACCTAACTTTTTTTAAATAATTTGTTTAAGTTTAATAGTTAAAAAAAATGCTTATATCAGTGCGCCTTCATTGTTTACATTTCTTGCCGATGACATGACAAATAATGAAATGCCATTCTGTGTTGCCATTCACAGAGCAAAATATTTGATTAGCATCTTTACTCATGTGTATTGGCAATGATATCGTTGATTGCAAGCGTAAAGCGCAATTTTAATTCGCTTCTTGATTATCATAACGTGGAAACGCGGTACAAAGATGGGCCAAGGAGCATCATTTGTGACGTTATCAAGGTCACGCTCTATTTGAGAAATCGGACATTAAAAAAAAATTAATTAAAAGATAACTGTCTGGAAAATGAAAAAAATTTCTGGGTTCATGTTATTGTTATTATTATTATTATTATTATTGCTTCTATCAATTTCAATGACTAAAAGTACTACTTTTGACTAAAGGCAACAACCCCATTGACCCAATTTTGAAATACCAAGAAATATTTTTGGAGTTTTTCAAGTGCATTTTGTGTTCACATGTCCCTGTGAATCTATCTTTGCAGCCTTACTACGCATAAAGTCAAAACATGGAGGGTGATTCAAAGGGACTTGAGGTGAGCTTTTTTAGAATTTGCAACCTCATATTCAAAAACTTGTCATGAAGAAACGAGTTATTCTATTTTTTTAACTTCCTTTTACAAAAAAGGAAGTATTGTATTCGCGAAAAAATATTCACCCAAAAATCGGCCTTCATTTCCATTTTGCTCACCCCCAAATGAATGTTGAGTTCATTGTTCAATCTGACCACACGTGGATATGTGCCTAGGAACGTACAGACACCCGAAATATCCATTTTGACGATCTCCGAGTTAATTACAACGAGTTTTCACGTGACGTCTGTATGTACGTATGTATGTGCGTATGTGCGTATGTTTGTATGTGTGTATGTATGTCGCATAACTCAAGAACGGAATGTCCTAGAAAGTTGAAATTTGGTGCATAAACTTCTAGTGGGGTCTAGTTGTGCACCTTCCTTTTTGGTTGCATTCATATGCTTCAAAAGGGGTCTTTTGCCCCTTTTGGGGGGCAAATCATTGTTAATTTCGATGTAAACTCACGTGGTGTTATAATTTGGCGGACACTTGGCGATATAGCGTCAGTCTTTTTGTCGCCAAATTTCGTCGCCAACTTGGCGACAAATTTGGCGATTTTTTTTTTTAAAATTTGGTTTCAATTTAGCCACTGTTGGTGATATTTAGAGAGTAAGCTATTGAATCATATTAAAACTGCCAATAATGAGAAAATGCCATTACATTGGTGTAAAAGGAAGTCATGTGATGCACACATCAGCTCATTTTCATGTCATAAAAGTGTTTGATACAGTGTTTCATACCAACCTCACCAGATTTCTTCAAATTTCATTCTATACAGTTCTTTCATTTTATGTTTTCCAATGAGGATATGTTCAAAATAAAGTTACGTACAGTAAATCGAAATTTTGATAAAATTATCTAATTCTTGATCAAATTACCAACTTCAGCTGTCCCAACTAGCTTTAAGTTTCAAACTTTGATTGAACACTTGTATTGATACACGCATGGTGATCTGATGAGGTGGGGGAGGCGTGAGCTCACATTAGTGTTCAAAGGAGGGGGGAGGGGGCTCAGACCCTTAAAAATCAAGAACCCTTGCTTTAAAGATTAAAGTCACTTAAGATTTCCATTTACTCTGTTTAAAAAATGGACTATTAATGTTTATAACTTCAAGATACGATCCTCATTTTGAAATTGACTTTCTACCGCTAATGTTTAACAATAGATTAAATAGAGTTTGCGAAAATCTTCGCATAAAAAGCTATAAGTCACATTTTTAGTTCATAAGTTTACATAAAAAAACATTTTTTTTTGTATTTTCATTTATGTGCTACATTTTGCTATTATATAGCAGAAATGTTGTTATAAAGACTATTACTTTATTTTTGATTTTTTCCCCATTTTCAGATATATTTTGACTATTATTTTCTATGTAATTGAATTTTTCAAACATAAAGTATGATAGGAAATTGTGTGGCCAAATTTTGGATGGAGTAAGAGAGACCACACAAGCAAGAAAAAACCAGGAACTTATGATCCCGAATGTAACACTGGTGCGTTACAGCCACACAAAGTCAAAAACTAACAAATGAGAAAAAGATCTAAAATTTGCTACAAAAAGTCGATTTTACACGACATTTTGGGTTTTAAGAAAGGTTGGAATCAGTAGTTAGAATTTAATGCCTGCAACCTTATTACATGCGTTGCAACGTCGAGCCTTTCTGATAATCGCTGCGCTAGCTCTCTACCGTGCGCATTTAACCTACATTCCGCTTTAACTTTAAACAACCACTGAAAACCTGTCATAAAAACTGAAATGCTTAGGTCAGATTTTTTTACCTAATTTGTGAGCAATTTCGCATCTGTCATTTCTGACTCTATGTGCGTATGCATTGCATTTGCGACAGTACGTTCCAGTATGTTCTTACCTTTTATCATCTACTGTAACCCCCTTCAAACTCGGAAACAATCAAGTGCCCATACTTGAGACGGTACCCTAAGTTGGGAGAATTTTTCCGAATGTAGTTTTGAGGGCTCGTACATCTGTTGGGATTTCACCAGTAAGAAATAAATGTTGTTACAGAATTAATGAATAGTTATGTTATTAGGCTATGCGAATTTAACTTTGATGTATCAGCTTTTTGGGCTGTTTTTATGATTTTGAATGTTTCGAAAAAATATGCGATTTTTAAGTATGGAAATAGTTTTGGTTACCTACGCTAACTGACAGCATTAGTTTGAATTTGTTTCACAATTCATCTCGGCTATGTACCTGTGATTTATTAGGGCAAATTCACTTCCGCCCAACTAATTCAGTTGAACTTTTTTTTTCATAAATTGAGAAATTGCAAATACGCTCCAAACTTGGGACACAGTTCCAAGTTAGGACACTAAGGCATAAAAAGAGTATAAGGCATATTGAGGAAATAATGTATATAATTGTATTTAAAAAATATATAGAGAAAAAAACTTTATAAATTGAAAGCTGTTCTGATGACGATAAATGTGTCATACCTTAACAGGACAGAACACTTGTCATTGTGAAAAAAAATTGAATCTATTGATGAGCAAAAGACGTTTTCCCAAATCATTACATTTATTATTTCTACTATTGAAAATGAGTCTCAAAGTATAGATGAAGCAAATTTATTTGTAGTGAATTTCACGTATTTTGAACATAAATGTCAAGATGTGAATTAAGGCACATGGCTAGCTAAAAATAAGCTGCGTTAAAAATTATTTGGGTTCACCAATTGCTGTTGTGCTTCCAAATATAGAGGGGAAAGCAGAAATATTACGTTCAAAACAATTAAGAGGGCAAAAGAGACATTCAATGTTTTCAGTGGGGCAAGTGCACATTCTAAAATCATTGAAAGTCTACAAGATTATATTATTTCTCTCTACCTAATGATATTTTTTTCCTTATTGGGTTGTAGACAAAACTTCTTTAAAATGATAGTTGGTGACCCAAACTATAATCTACTGCTGAATACATGAAAGAAATATCAAAATAATAAGTGTCCCAAGTTAGTAAGGGGGATCCCTGACTTGGGACAATGAACATTTTTTTTTGTGTGTGTGTGTGTGTGTGTTTTAAAATTACACATCTATACATTGTCTTTGTACGATAGCTGCGATAGCGGACTGTATTTTTATGCGGAAAGGTGATGGTAGATGCGGGGTTGTTCATATTTCTGCGATGTCATGAAATTTATGCGATATAATGAATAAAATAAGACAACTGCCCACACATCATCCTTGTTCCACCATTTATTGCGATCTAAAACCAAAACAGAATGAAAAATGCATGCCAAAATAAAACTCGTCTGCAGATAAAAATCGTCTGCGTTATTATTCAATTCAGAGCAAGGCTGAACTTTAGCAGCGGAACTTCCCTTAACTCTAAACACACAACATTCCGCCCGGCATTGAAAGAATTTTCAATAATTGTCACATTAAATGAGATGAGTTTTTTTCACAAAAGAAATTGTTAACACTCCTTTTGTCCTGGCAGGACACATGTCTTTACACACCAGAAGAAAATGTTAGAGTCAAAATTGAATACAAAAAAGCCAGAGCCCAATATTTCCGAAACATCAAAAAACAAAAGACAGAAAGTTGGCGCAATTTTTGCAAGCAAGCATCTGATCCATTTGGTAAAGCTTATAAATCCTGTTTTGAAAAAATTAAGCGTCCAACTACTTTGCCAATTTTTAATGACGGAGCTACGCAAAAAGAAAATTTGGAATTCATTTTAAATGAACTTTATCCAATACCGCAAAGAAATCCGTTATCTAACTGCCAGATCTCAACAACTACATATTCATCTTTCAATGATCTTTCAAATGTTGAACCAGAAATTTCAATTGAAGAAATTAAAAATTCTTTGAATTCTTGTAATAGTAAAAAAGCCCCCGGATTAGATTCAATAGATTACGCAATAGTTAAACTAATCTTTGAAAAACTACCACAACTACTACATTGCTTTTATAACAAATGCCTCAAGCTTTCTTACTTTCCAGATGTTTTTAAAATTGGAAAATTGATTTTATTTCTCAAACAAGGTAAAGATATTAAAGATGTTTTTTCATATCGTCCTATAACACTTTTACCAACATTAGGAAAACTTTTAGAAAGAATAGTTGTTAAAAGAGTTCAATTTTATTACCAAAATTTTTCTCCAAAAAATCAATTTGGTTTCAAAAAAGGATATTCAACAGAGGATGCTTTACAAAATATTTGGGAAAATCTTCTTGATTATAATATAACAGGTCATAAATTAATAATTTCCTTAGACATTCAAAGAGCTTTTGATAGCATTCCACATCCACAACTCCATAACAAAATTTCTCAATTACGGTGTCCTAATATTTTGAAAAAATTCCTTCACAGTCTACTTGAAAACAGAAAATTAATAATGGATTCTAATAATGAATTTGTAATTCATAATCAAATGATAGGCGTCCCACAAGGATCTTGCAGCGGTCCGTTTTTGTGGTCATTAATAGCAGAAGATATTCTACACACTTCAATGCCAAGAGGAGTTTTTATTCAAGCATTCGCAGATGACTTTGTGATTGGCGTTGTTAAAGAAACAATAAAGAGCATGGGAGATGAAGCAAACTCAGCTTTAATACAATTCAAAAAATGGGCAGATTATTATAATTTGAAAGTCTCAACAGATAAATCAAGTTTATTACTTTTTAGAAGAAAAACTAAGAATCAAAATATTAAATATGGGACTGAAAAAATTAAAAGGGTAAGGACTTTAAAGTATCTGGGAATCATTCTTGATGAAAACCTTTCATTCTTACCACATATACAACACCTAAAGACCAAATCAACCAATTATTTACAACATTTAAGACGCCTGGCAGGAAAATATTGGGGCTACAATATTCGTTTCAGAGCTCGCTTATATGATTCTGTTTTTCTCAGAATAATAGCTTATGCATCTCCAATTTGGGCAAGCAATCCAACTACAAGATTGAATTTAAATCTTTTGAAATTACAACGTCCTTTGTTATTACATTTAACAGGAGCTTATGCAACAACAGCAAATAGTTCTTTACAGATAATCACCGGTATACCTCCTTTAGATATTCAAATTTCCTACGAAGCAAAAATGGGAACATTACTCAGACTTAATAAGGACGTTGTCACATGTTTTGGAATTCTTCGAGCGTCTTCCTTTGAAAAGAAAATCAAAACAATTTTATTTCATCCCAGTGCTTCCTTAACATCTTCATTACAAATAAACTCACCAAATTTGGAAAATTCAAGCACTAATATTTCTTCCTTCCGTTACTTCACAGATGGCTCGAAAACAAAACAAGCTACAACGGCAGCTTTCCTTATTTTAAATAACACAACTCCAACTGACGAAACCACATTTCTTCTAAATGTCTCCAACTCTATTTTTCAAGCAGAAGCGTTAGCAATAAAAGAAGCAATAGATCATGCTGTAACCCACAATAACTTACCATCAATTATGTACAGTGACAGCCAATCAGTCATTAAATCAATTGGTAATCTAAACCCAACAAACTCTTTAATAGCTGAAATCCAACAACAACTAATAAATCATGATAATATCAAAATTTCTTGGATTAAAGGTCATTCAACCTCTGCTGGAAACAATAGAGCCGATTTTCTCGCAAACCAAACAGCAAATGGACTCTTAGTACCAACAAAACAGCATCCTTTGCCATTTCCAAGAAGTTTTGCAAAGCATAAATTATTACAAGATCTACTGAATGATTGGCAAGAACGATGGGAACAAGACATAACAGGAAGACTAATCTACAAAATCCGTCCGAAAGTTAAACTTACTCCTTTGAATTTAAATAGACATGAAATTTTTTTCTTTACTGGCCATGGCCCTTTCCCTTCATACTTGAAAAGATTCCATATTAGAAATAGTGACCTCTGCAGATGCAAATCAATTGGAAATCCTCAACATTACATACAACATTGCATTCACACTTCTTCATTCCATCTTCGTTCTTCTGGCAATTGGACTCAAGACTTAAAAAACTATTATTCGTTTCCTGCAGCAAAAAAGAAAATTACAGATCTTATTACATTTCTAATTGACCACGAACATTTTCTCTTTGGATAAATTTTTTTTTACTTACTTTTTTTTTTTAATATATAGGCATTAAGCATTTTAATTAATTTTTTAAAATTATTATTTTTATTATTTATTTATTGTTTTTATTATTATTTTTTTTTGTTTCACTTTATTTTCTTCTGCTTTCATCTATTTTTATTTATTTATTTATTTTTATTTATCTTAATGTAAATATTTATATATATTCTTTCTTATTGAACAAAATTATTTTCTTCTGTATATATCAAAATTGTTTATCAGTGTGGAGTATTGTTAAATTTTCTCGTACGTCATCCCATAATTTGTGAAATTTAACATTGTTGAATGTGTACAAAAGGATGACGTATTTAATAAAAAAAAAAAGGACACATATCTTTGATATCCCTCTTGTATAAATATTTGATGAGGTTTTTACTTTGACCACCCTAATATTTCCATCTGAACCAGGCGTAGTCTGTATAATTCTGCCCAAGGTCCATTTACCTTGGGGGTAAGTTATCATCTTTAAGAAGAACCATAGTACCAATAGGAACCTTGTTTCAAACACCATTTAGTACGGTTTTGGAGATGATTTAGATAATCTCTTTGCCAACTTTTCCATATCAATTGCGAGTACCTTGTAAGTTTTTGCCATCTTGACAAGTGATTTTCATTAGTATCAATTAATTGTGGCTCTGGAATTGCGTTATTGGACGACCGATTAAGAAATGGTCTGGAGTGAGAACTTCGTAGTCATTAGAATCTGATGGCAAGGGAGTTAAAGGACGCGAATTTAATGTGCCTTCTATTTGAATAATGATAGTCAAAAATTCTTCTATTGTAAGTCTAACATTGTTTAAATTTCTTTTCAAATGGTATTTAACCGACTTAACACCAGCTTCCCACAAACCTCCAAAATTTGGGGAATTGGGAGGAATGAATTTCCAAATTACTGATTCAGAAGTTAAATAATTAGAAAAACTGCTATTTTGCTTAGTAACAAGTGATAACAATCGTTTTAACTCCGAATCTGCACCTTTAAAATTAGTGGCATTATCTGACATAATAGTTGAACTTTTCCCTCTGCGAGCAAAAAAACGCTTTAGAGCAGCTATGAAGCTTCTGAAGTCAGCTCTGTGACTAATTCAATGTGAATAGCTTTTGTAGCCAAACAAATAAATAAAGCTAAGTAAATTTTGGAATAGATTCCCTTTCTTTGGTTTTTGGTTCTTGTATTTAATTTCAAACGGACCACAAAAGTCAACTCCCGCAACATTAAATGTAAAATTAGGGTTGGTCCTTTCAGATGGAAGATTACCCATAATTTGTTGTGCAGTAACAGGTTTATTTTTGAAACACGTAATGCATTCATGAACTATATTTCGTGCAGTACTTTTACCATTAATTGGCCAATATTGCATGCAAACATGATGCAGCAATGATTGTGGACCCAAATGTAAGTACTTTTTATGGAAATATTCAAAAATTATTGAAGTGAGTTTATGGCTCTTAGGTAAAATAATTGGATGTTTATGATCAAAATTTAAGTTGGAATTATTTAACCTACCTCCCACTCTAAGAATTGAGTCCTTATCTAGAAATGGATTTAAAAATTTAAGTTTACTTTTCCGAGCTACCGATTCGTTTTTCTTCAGCAGTTCTATTTCTTCTGCGAATTCCACTTTTTGAACAGATTTAATCAAGAATTTAGTGGATTGCTCCAACTCTTGGATACTTATCTGATCCATAGAGCTGCTGCGGCCCTTAGCAAATCTGAAAATAAAGCATAATGTGCGAATAATTTTAGAAAACCTGTTAGAAATATTTAGGACTGTCTCAATAAACGAAGTTTCTTTCGTTAATGTCAAGCAAATATTCTTTTTGAGTTCAATTTCATAGGTATTAGAGTCTAGATAATTTGTAGAGGTTTCTGTCATTTTCTCTTCCGACATGTCTTGTTGTAGAAATTCTGGACCCTTAAACCACAAAGATGAGAGTTGAGAGCTGCTTGCTCCGCGTGAGATCAAGTCTGAAGGGTTCTGTTCGGATTCTACATGTTTCCATTGGTAGGCTTCAGTAAGTTGTTGAATGGTAGAAACTCTGTTGCCAACGTAGGTCTTTAAATGATGCGAAGGAGTTTTGATCCATGCAAGTGCAATGGTGGAATCTGACCACAAGATGACTTCCTTGATATTCATTTTCAAAGATTTTAAGGTTTTTTGTGTTAAGTCTGCGAGTAGATGACAAGCGGAGAGTTCTAAACGGGCAATTGACATTTTCTTCAGTGGAGC
The DNA here is from genome assembly GCF_026930045.1 of Uloborus diversus. NCBI lineage: Eukaryota > Metazoa > Arthropoda > Arachnida > Araneae > Uloboridae > Uloborus > Uloborus diversus. The sequence goes on along the minus strand of NC_072739.1, from coordinate 152,509,498 downwards.
TACCCGAGATTTGCTACATAATAGATGCGAGGACACTTCATGAGATTCAGAAATGCTCTGAAGATAAATAGTTGCTCCGTAGGCAGCTTCTGAAGCATCTGCGAAACCGTGTAATTTTAATGTGTCACCGTCTTCATTTTCTAGGTAACGCTGCACTTTAATATTTTCTATCTCCTTTAAGGATATCACAAAATTACGCCATTCGGTTGCGATTGAATCTGGTAACTTGTCTTCCCATTTTAGTCTAAGTAGTCACAGTCTTTGCAAAAAGATTTTTGCTTTGCATATTATGGGGCCAATTAAGCCAAGAGGATCATACAATTTTGCAATGTCAGATAGAACGTCTCGTTTGGTGTAACTTATCCTGGGTTTCAAGGAAACCTTGAAGGAAAATTTGTCTTCTGTTGGGTTCCAATTTATCCCTAAAGCTTTTTTCTCATTTTCCGATTTCTCGTCAAAACTATGATTTTCTCCAGCCGAATTAAAAATGGAATTGCTGACATTTGAGCTCCATTTATGAAAAAACATGCCACTGGTTTTAAACATTTCCAAAAGTTGTTTTTGGACCTCTTCAAATTCCTTAATGTTTGAGGCTCCGGATACCACATCATCCATATAGAAATCACTTAGAGTTACAGCAGAGGCAAGAGGAAATTTTGATGCTTCATCATATTCAAGTTGTTGAAGTGTTCTAATAGCTAAATAAGGGGCACTTGATGTTCCGTATGTTACAGTCTTTAACTTAAATGTGAGAACAGGGTCTTCTGCCATCTTTTTCCACAAAATTCTTTGGAGATTTTGCTGAGATGGATGAATTCCAATTTGCCTGTACATCTTCTTAATATCGGCTATGAATGCGTATTTATGTTTGCGAAATCTGACCATTATGTCAAAAATATCTTCTCGGACGTCACCTTTCAATAAAATATCGTTAAGGGATTTTCCAGAAGTTGTTGCGGCCGATGCGTTGAAGACGACACGTAATGAAGTTGACTGATTTTCTGGTTTATATACTCCGTGATGCGGCAGATAATAAGATTTTTCTTTGATATCTTCATCTGAGATAACTTCCATGTGATTTAGATCTTCGTATTCTTGCATGAAGTTTTGATATAATTGCATCATCGTTGGTTTGTTTTTCAATTGCTTCCAAAGGCTTTCAAGTCTTCGTTCTGCATTTGCTCTGGAATCTCCTAAGCAGGAAGGTTCTTCTTTAAGAGGCATAGAAACAATGAATCTACCGTTATTATCTCGATTATACGTTGACGTAAAATATTCTTCACAAAATTTCGCTTCCTCGCGTTTGATGATGCGTTTATCGTCTTCCACGTTTTCAATGTTCCAAAATTTCTGAATACTTTGCTCAAGAGAGTCCAAACCTTTAACAAAACCACAAAATTTAAATTCGGATGCGCTTGTGCTTGTTCCAGTAGCTATATAGCCAAAAACTGTCTCTTGAAATCTTAAATCCGGTGAAGGGGTTCGAAATTGTCCAGTTTTTATGATTTCCCAAAACCACTCTGCGCCAATTAATAAATCAATTTTATTCGGAGTGCCAAAACCCAGGTCTGCTAGGATTACACCTGGAAGCAATGTCATATTTTTCGTACTTATGACATAGGATGGGATGACATCAGTAATTCTTGAAAGAATTAATAAATCTAATTTTCTATTAAAAGTGCGATTTTCATTCGAAATTACTGCTTTTATTTTTGAAAATAGTTTCACTGAACTACCATTGATGCCCGAAACGGACGCGTGAAACCTTTCTTTCCTTAAATTCAATAAATCAGCGAATGCAGCTGTAGTGAAGCTGCTTTGGGAACCACAATCTAGGAGAGCACGTCCAATAACTGGATTTCCAGAAGCATCTAAAACTGAAACAAGTGCAGTTGACAAAATCACATTTCGCTCTGCTGAGGGAGTGTAGCCAGCGAAAGTCCTAACGTCTTGGACAGCGGGAGAACCATTGTCAGGGGCATTGTCTGGGAACTGCAATTTTTCAATTGTATCCAAAGACTGGAGAGGGGGTGTAGGTTTCGTAGTCTCTCTGACTTTGTGCAATAAGCTGTTATGCCTTTTCCCACAAGTAAAACAGAAATGTTTGGATTTACATGAATTAAGTTGATGCAGATAGCTTAGACAGTTAGTACATAAATTATACTTCGTTCGAATGGAAAACATATGATTAAGGTAATAAAAGTAAAAATTCAAAAATGTCCCAAGTATGGGCACTTGATTGTAAACATTTTTCGATCACACTATGCATATTAATCTTCAACTACATTCTGCCTTTATCGAGTCTTTTATATATTTCTATCACCCTCTTGAGAGTAACCCTCGTTTCTCTCTAAGAGCTATGTACTTTATATATAATCATGAAAAATACTATATCTATGCTAGACACAAACAATCGTGTAATATCGTTATGGAGACAAGAAAATATAATAAAGATTTTATTTCCAAGGATGCAGATGGTCATAAAAAGCTTCAAAAGTAATTCGAATGTGACTCTAGAATCAAAATGTTTTGTAAGTTTATTACCTTAGCAGGAATAACGATCGGAAAGCTGTGTCTTCGAATTTTGAGTATCAACTTGACTATGGAAGAAATAACCTAACTGATCCTCAGCAGCCACTTCCGTTGATATTACCTTGAGGCAAAACTGAAAGATGGAACGAAGAAGAAAGGGGCATAATGATACGAGAGGGATATGGAAGAAGAAACCGATGTAGCAATGGAGGTCATATTCTGGTTGTTAAGAGGATTTGGAAATAGACGTCGTAAACGGTTTTGAGAATGATTTTCGTAGAACAAAGGTTGGATTGAATTTGCATTATCTAAAATTAAATTTTTCAAAGTAAAATATTTTATTTTGACTGTTAAAAATATAATTTGACTGACGTAATTTTATTTCAAATGAATTATTATTTCGGCAGAGAGATTTCTTTTCTCAAAGCAGTAGAAATTCGTGACTGTTTCGAAGCTGATTATAAAAACTTGAAATTCTTAACAAAATGATTTGAATTTTTACGTATAAACTGAAACTTAAAAATTATATAAAAAGGATTTTCCTTTTCTTATTCTTACTGATAGTTAACATATTTGAAGCGTTTCCCTTTACATATGAAGGCATTTTTGGGTTATTCCTCAAAAAAGTGGCTGAATGGGCAGATTTAAAAAATATTGTATCTACGCAATTTTCCTTTGCAATTTATCCAACAAGTTGTCAGTATTAGGGGATTCAAATTTAGTTTCCATGACCTTGTTTTCCCCCTTTCTCTCAAGACACTGTCAGCATACACATCGGGGGAATGTTTCCGACTTAATGTGTTAAAAAGCATGTAGTTGAACAGCTCGGTTATTTTGATTTTAGAAAATTGGAGCCAATATAATTGTTTTTCTAGTCAATTCTGTGTGTAGGTTGAACATCGAAGGTTGTTCCTTTTTCCCAAATCAGCATCTTCAAGGTCAAAAGCAGTTGTAGCTTAAAACGACAGTTTTAATATGTTTTCAAACTATACCAAAATTAAACTTTAAGTACGGAAAACACTCCAAGGTTAGCGTATGTAATAGATTGATTTACAAATATTGTGTAATAGATTGCCTTAAAAATATATTTAAAAATATTGGGATTTTAATTTACTCGCTCTGACTTAGGTTTCTTTCATCTCGCCACATCATTGTCCGTATACATCTAGGGAATTTTTTTGGTTTAACGTGTTAATAGTAAAACAAAGATTTGAAGGACCACGGGATAGAATAATCATCGTCCATTTTTTTATTGAGAAAATTAGGTTTCTACGGGAACTGTTAGAATATCCTCATATATATAGCATCCAATGAGCGAGAAACGCTCCTGACGTCATCAAGAATGAAACTCGCACCCTGGTATGATAATTTGATAATATGTTTTAGTAATGTTTATCATGTAGTAAAAGGCTTTATTGTGCCAAGGCTGAACTAGATCCGGTTTTAAGTGTTTTACTGGTAAGACTGTATCATTTAAGGGCAACAAAGAAACGAAAAACTGGTCAACAATGAACGCTAACTATTGGAGTTTAGGGTTAATCCACTGGAATTAGGGTTAAAATAGCAACTATCAAACAATCACCAGACAGGCAATTGCTTCTTTCGAATGTAGAAGCAATTTTCACCCGTCATATCTAGACGGGTGATTTTCTAGTTACAAATAGTTTTCGACTATAGTGTCATTCTGAAAAAATCATAGTTACAGAGTTATAACAAAAAAAAAATGACTGCAAAGCTTAAGAATGCAACACTCGAATTTATTGTGTCACACTGTAAAAACGATTCAGAAACGTTCCTGGAAAATAATAGGCAGCTGATGTGCCTAATTTCTACCAGTAACATTTCTTACAAAAACCAGGAACGTTTTCCGATACAAGTGAGTAACCTTCCTGAAATGCTGGGAAATATCCCCTGTTAAAGCCAGTCGTGAACTTTCTACAAAAATTAAATAGTATTCATGTATTTGATTAGAACCTTGCTGGTTTACCAAGAAAGGTCCAGAAGCGTTACCGCGACTATGGCCAAAGCTGCGCGAATAATTGCAAGCAAGAACCAACCATATTTCTTGCCTGCAATTCCTGCCTCGCAAGGCTGCAGCTATCCAGTGACTTATTTGCTTCCATTGGGAGTTCAATCAATCTGGACGAGCCGTGATGAAATTGAAGCCGATACACCTTATAAACATGCTCAGTCATTCTTTAAACTGGTAGCAAAAAATATCTTTCATACCAGTGAACTGTCTGCATTCGTGCATCTTTTAGCAATTCAGGAAACTTTTTTGCGAAGATACTTGATTTTGCGGGGAAATAGGTGAAAACCTCTGAAATCCCGAAACTTTCCACGGAGATAACCAGTAACGTTTCGAAATTTTTTTACAGTGCAGGGACTACGATCATTGCTCACCGTGGCCCTTCATATAATAAATTCCTATTACTGGACAGCTCGGTTATTTGGATTTCAGATCTAGAGTGGTTTTATTCGGCGCTTTCTTGTATTTTAAGTGTAGGTTGCACATTTTTAGATATTCCCGTCACCCAAATCAGCAACTTAAAGTTAATAAACAGACTTAAAACAACAGTTTTGATACAAATTCAAAACTTATACAAATTAAACAGAGTATAAGTGAGGAATAGCATTCTAAGTTTATCATATGTAATAGAGTCTCTAATAATGTAACCAACTCAAGAATTACTGAGTCGAGTTATTTCGAAGCACGGAGAAGTGTCCTTTACATTTCGTTGCCTTATGATTATGACAGCGGGTAATCTACGTAAGTGGTTCCCTGGGGAGAAGCTCTGTGACTATGCGGAACAACCATTAAAGCTGCACCAACGCTCGACTTTATAATTGTTAAGTAGATAACTGTTTTACCCATAATCGGTGTGTGAGCTGTGCTTGTGTTTCTGCTCAGATTATGCCGTTGTGTTACATCCTTTATCATAAATCACTGATTGCATGTAATAGTATAGAATAGGATAGAACTGGTTGAAATTAAAACTTTAAATGTCAAGTTTTTAAATTAAGATATTTATATATTAAGATATTTAATTAAAATAAAATAATTTGATTATAATTATTTTTGATTAATTCTAATAAAATTAAGAACGAGGTTTTTTCCGGAAAACTGGAAAAAAAAGATCATTTTGTTTGACAGAAAATGAATATCGCACCCTGGCAATGAAAATTGCATGATTCAAAATTGGGATAAATATGCTAATTATTGATTTAAAATCTAAATTGTCTAAAATAGCCTCGATTTGTGACAAGTAACAGCTTTAAAGCTGTTACTTGTCACAAATCTTGAACAAAATTTGCATATATTACTGGCACGTGGTGGTGTTAAAACGATATAATCAATAGTTGTTATCATTAAAATTACTTAATTTGGAAGATATACGTAGTACGATCTAAAAGTTCGGGGACAAGTTTTATAAAATCTTACTCTGAATAGTTGACATCACCGAAGCACATTTACTTTCAAAATAGTCATCTTGAGCGACTATGCACTGCTTCTAACGTTCCCATAACTTTTGGAAGGACACTTTGAAATCATTTTCGCGACCTTCTCTAAGGTCTTAAGTGATACAGCTTTAACTTCATCGTGGTGAAGAAAGCGACTTCCATGTTGAGGATGTACGCTTCGATTGGATGTCAAAAAACAATTTAATAATAAAAGGGAAATAAATAATTTCGCCTGACATAGCCCCGTGGGACTTTTATCTATTCTCAGCAGTTAAAAAAACATTTGCAGGGGCGCCATTTTCTTTCGTTTGATGAAGTTAAAGCTACATCGCAGGAGGCCTTAGATGAGGTTGCGAAAATGACTTCAAGGTGTGCTTCCAAAAGTTATACGAACGTTGGCAGAAGTGCATAGTCGCTCAAGGTGACTATTTTGAAGGTGCTTGTGTTTCGGTGATGTGAACTATTCAGGCACGGTTTTATGCAACTTGTCCCCGAACTTTTGGATCGTACTACGTATTTTTGAACTTTAAGTTTGCATTATTAATTTAGAGAACAATAGCCAACCAACAAACATCACATTATAATATTTTTTGCCGCGTATTGTAATATTTGATACTAAACCGCTTAAAACAACTATTGGGCGATTCTCGAAAAAATGTCCTGAGCGTAACGCTAAGTTTTTTAATTTTTTTCTAGCTAACCAAAGTTTTCAAAAAATAATGCTGTTGAGGAATAATACATGCTTTAATATACTATTAAAGCATAACAGTGAATCCCACATGTAATTAATAGTTACTTAAATAAAATAAAAAACTTAGCGTTAAGCACGGGACATTTTTTCGATAATTGCCCTATTGCGTAAAACTTTAGTTTTCTGCAATGTTGGATTGTGTCACGTTCCTTGTCGCGGAGCGATATATAGGTGTAGCGTAAATTAGTTTTTTGTTATTTCAATCGTGGGAGGGGAATGACTACAAAGGAGGGAGGGGGAGTGAAAGTCATTAAAGCCATAATACGAGTACATAGTGTAAAACTATTTCATCGCGTGTTTTTTTTTTTTTTTAATTTAAAAATATCAGAAACAAATTAAATGAAATTGTCTTTTGATATCAAAAACAGATTTATCAAAGAACTACTTTACACAAAAATAGGTGATTTACACAAGAAAAAGACGCCATAGTTTAGCTTTTTATGTTAATTAAATTAAATCACAATGTAGCCTATTTTTTTAGAACAGAAATCAGGTGGGAATTGGAAATAAAAAAACGGGAGTTACAAGAGCGCCCGAGTTATACAGCGGAAAGTGTGAATTTGCCAGTAGCTCTCTCAAATGCGGGCAAATGTTAAGTAGTTAAAAGTATTCTTTTTGTTTTCTTTCTTGTTTAAGTCACAGGGGAAATGCTTAAAAAGTCATATTTCAAGTATGGCGTATTGTGTAAAACATTTTGGCAACATTGAGATTAAATTAAAAAAAAAATATTTTTAAAGTCAAATAATGGTGAATCTACCGTCAACTCTCGATAACAGGGACCGGCTAAAACGTTCTAATTATGAGTAGTTTAAACAGCAGTTTTAAGAGTTGGGACCCGAAGAAAACTTCGAAATAAAGGAAGATTAAAGTTATACACTTCGAGTTAATGAGATTCGACTTTAGATATAAAAATATGGATAAATATTGTACAAATATCTTACTGTTCAAGTAGTAAACTTAAATCTCAGTAAAAAATTTTGAAATCCATTTTTCGTTTTGTACAGTATTACGTTAGTTTTGATGTTTTTTTTTTTTAATTTTCAAGTTGTTTAATGTTAGAAATTAAATGTATTACAGTGAACAAAGTAGTTGAGAAAAAATGAAACAAACTGCCAATATAAATGTTTGTCGTATTAACCATTTTATTCTTTTAAGATAATACACATTGAATTCATTATCAAAATGAAAGCTCCAATCACTTTCATATGATGCAAAATTGAAGGGCAAGATTTGTAATTTGATTTTTAAGTTAGACATTTGAACGCCATAATCCATATTTTATTGTTTCATTCATTAATTTTTAGATAAATTCCAAGCGTATGAAATCCTCGTACATCTCTACCTATCATTTTAACCAGAATCGAGCCTAAAAGGGCTTTAGGCAATTTTTGCAACGAAAAAATTTCCAATCTTTTAAAGGCATTATTCATCATGCTTAAATTGAATGCATTGAAACATTTTACTTCGTAAGTCTAGGATTCCTTCAACTATAGGGTAATAGGTAATTTTTCATCTCCAAAGCAGATGATTGATGATAATGTAATACATTGAAGATGATTTTATATTCTTTATACATTGTCATGCATGATAAGTATTGGTGGCTTCAATATTATTCGACTAAATAGCTTTAACGGAGCGAAGAACCATGAAATATCATTTCTGGATTGTGAAAAGATTTGGGATGCAGTGAAATTATGTATTAGTCATTTAGTGCGTTTATAAATGAACTACACATTTAATGGTTAAAATAAAATTGTTCTTTAATAATATGTCATCACAAATATTATTTACTTGCACTTATTGTTTTTAAATATTGTGAAAATATTGTTAGGCATACATATGCAAAGGTTACTAAGGAATTTGCATTTTAGGTACGGAAAAAATGCTGGGTGTAGATATTTTAATTTTCATTTCAACGTTGTGAAACACAACAGGACTAAGTGTTGATGATACCAAAATAATATTATTGAAGAAAGCTAAATAAATACTAAATTAGAACACTAAAGTTCTAAAAAAATGGCTATGATTTTTTTTAAAAACTTGGATTTTAAACAAAAAAAGTCGTTCATAAATATTGATTACTATTTTAAGAACAAGCGGAAGTTATAGAATAAAAATATGTATTGTTTTTTTTCGGAAAATTAAATACATGAAAGTCAAGTAGTTTACATAATTTAAAAAGTATTAAACATATCAGTGTTTTTTAAAGAAATACTTGAATATACTTAGATTTTAATTAATTTTATAAGTTCTTTGTTTTATATTTATATAGATGTAAGATTTTGTTTTTTTGAATTTTTCGATCTTTCGAAAAAAAAAAAAAAAAAGAAAACAAGAAATATTAGTTAAGGTATTCAAGCCCCTTAATTGTAACCTACACCAATCAGAAGTATAAAAGATTGCCCCGTAACGTTGCCGATTTCTAACTGTTTTTTTGGGATTCGATTTTTTTTTAAATTTTTTTTTAATGTAAAAAGTGCAGAAAGATTTTGTTGCTTTTTTTTAAACCTGCAAAAATTACAGAAAAAAGTAGTTGGTATTTTTCAAAAACATTTCATCAAAAAAGAAAAATTATTTTGAATTTTGACATCTTGAATTCAAATTATGTTTTTCGCAATCACAAGTGTGTGTATGTAGGCGTGTGTATTTGTGTGTGGGGGTATGTGTGTTTGTCTGTAGGGGTATGTGTATGTGTGTGTAGGCATGTGTGTTTGTCTGTGTGCTGGCATAAGTGTGTGGGTAGTTGTGTATATGAATGTGTGTATGTATGTGGGGGGAGTATGTGTATGTGTGTGTAGGCATATGTGTTTGTGTCAGTGTGCAGGCATGAGTGTGTGGGTAGTTGTGTGTATGTGTGTGTATGTGTGCGTGCGTGTGTGTATGTGTGTAGGCATATGTGTTTGTGTCAGTGTGCAGGCATGAATGTGTGGGTAATTGTGTGTGTATGTGTGTGTGCGTGCGTGTGTGTGTGTGTAGCTGCGTATGTATGCGCGTGTGTGTAGGACATGGATGCAACCTGGAGACGGCTTTCGCTATAGGAGCAGCATAGTGAGGAGCGGGTCGACGGTGACAGGGTGCGGAGGGTGGCGGTGGGAAAATAAAAAGATAGGACATCAAAACAGTCAAATGAGAACAATAAGCAATCGTGATTGCTCAAAAAAAAAAAAAAAAAGAAAAAAAGCTCAGTGAGGGGAGGTTAATGATTAACATACGATAGTCTGGAGTTTTATCCGATATTGCAATCTTAGTACATAAAATATCAGCTATAAAGACTGTAATCTCCTCCACAAAAAGAAACTTAGGTTTGTAAAGATGAAATCCTCTCACCCACATCCAAACAAGAATTTTCAGCTACGCTTGATGAAAGAAAAAATTAGGGCCGTGGTAGCCCGATCGGTAGAGTGTCGGATTCGGGGCCGGAGGGTCCTGGGTTCGAACCTCGATGGTCGAAGACCCACCGTCGTCATTAAAGGGGACTGGGCGACGTTAAATATGCTCGTGGTCTCAATGTCCTCCAAGTGAAACGATACCTCTGGGGGTGCTAGCACCAGGTAGCTATTAGCTCCTGGACTAGTTCTAAATTCTCATTAACTGTTCGATCCGGTGATGGTGCTGCCATCTATCGGTATATAAAATAATGGAGGCAAAGCACTTATTATGCAGTCCTCGACATAAGTGCAGTTGTAGTCAGTTGTGACTCTGAATAGGAATAGAATAGAATAGAAAGAAAAAATTGCGATTTGACGGACAAAAGCTACATGTTTACACTTGTCTTTTGCATTAGGGGAAACTAGAGAGGTTTGACCCACAGGGAGACTTGACCCATGAGTATCTTTTTTCATGAAAAGGATATTTAGGGAAAATTTTAGTCATATTACTAATTGACCAGTTACACAACAGTATTTTGCAGGGAAGCCTATTCAGAATTATCAGTGGTTTTCAAGAAATTCAGTGTGAAAAGATACTACACCTAAAAGGTAAATTTTGAAGATTTTGGAATTTTTTTAAATTTATTCTCCAGTTTTGAGGGAAATGAGTTTTAAAAGTATATATGTTTTAGTCATTTTTCTAGCTATCTATTGATGTACAGTAATTTTATATAACTTTAATCTAAGTGGCTAAAAATTTAAGTTAAACAAAATGAAGCTAACTAGGGAGCTTTGACCCCAAGTTAACTGGGAGACTTGACCCAAAGACTAATTTGATGTTTTATCAATGACTTTTTATTTTTGAATAGATAACATATTGTGATTTAGGCGTAATGATTTTATTTTATTGATTAAGCTAAAAATTTAAGATAAACAAGAGAAAGCTACTTAGGGAGCTTTGACCCAAGCTAACTGGGGAGACTTGACCCAAAGAATAATTTATTGTTTTTTCAACGAATTTTGTTTATGAAGAGCTAAAATATTGTAATATAGACTTTAATGATTTGCTTTTATTTACGCAATGACTTGGATGTTGTGAATATGAAGGGGGATTTCTTTTTTACTTAAAGAATAACTAAAATATTTTGGTGTAATAAATTATTTCTGTTTGACAAATTACTAAAATACTAATTATCTTTAAGCCCAATGATTTGTTTTTGAATAAAATAAATCAAATATTGTTTAGGTCTTAGCTGATAAAGTTTTGAATTAGACTTCTCGTTTTTTACTGATGTGCAATAAGAATAATTTTAAAAAAAAATAATTTGAATTTTGACATTTTAAATTCAAATTATGTTTTTCGCAATCACGAATGTGTGTATGTAGGCGTGTGCGTTTGTGTGTGTGGGGGGATGTGTGATTGTGTGTAGGGGATATGTGTATGTGTGTGTAGGCATGTGTTTGTGTTTGGGGTATGTGTGTTTGTGTGTAGGGGGTATGTGTGTTTGTGTACGGAGTATGTGTATGTGTGTGTAGGCATATGTGTTTGTGTCTGTGTGCAGGCATGAATGTGTGGGTAGTTGTGTGTATGTGTGTGTGTGTATGGGTAGGTGTCTGTATGTATGTGTATGTGAGTGTATGTGTTTGTGTGTGTGTACGCGTGTGTGTGTAGTTGTGTATGCATGCGCGTGTGCGTAGGACATAAACGCAACCCGGAGAAGGCTTCTGCTAAAGGAGCAGCATCGCGAGGAGCCGGTCGACGGTGATGGTGCGGAGGGAGGCGGTGGGAAAATAAAATGATAGCACGCCAAAAACAGTCAAATGAAAGCAATAAGCAATCGTGATTGCTCAAAAAATTGTAAAAATGCACCTAAAGAGTGAACATTTGTTCATTCACTTCAAGTATCACTTATTAAAGCAAAAAACACCATTAAACCTGCGTTTTTAATTTAAATATTTATGAGTCTTTTTGCATTAATGGCGGAGGGTCATGTCTCCCTAGGTGTTGTGTCAAGTCTCCCTAGCTCTAGGGACACTCGGCCCATTTTCATACGTGAAGAATATATTTATTTTGTTCCATTTCTATTTAGAATTATGCTATTATTTTTAGCCCTAATAATGCGCAAAAGGGCAAACTAAGCATAATTTTTATTTTAATTATTCTATTCTACAAATAAAAAATAAATAAATAAATAAATAAAACGAGCTGATGTGTGCATCACATGACTTCCTTTTACTCCAATTTAATGTCATTTCCCCATTATTGGCAATTTTAATGTGATGCAATTGCTTACTCTCAAAATATCACCAACAGTGGCCAACTTTGCGACCAAAAAACTGGCGATATATCGCCAAGTGTCCGCCAAATTATAACACCACTTGAGTTTACATCGAAATTAACAATGATTTCCAACCAAAAAGGGGCAAAAGACCCCTTTAGAAACACCCAAATGCAACCAAAAGTGAAGGTGCACAACTAGACTCCACTAGGAGTCTACGTACAAAATTTCAACTTTCTAGGACTTACCGTTCTTGAGTTATACGCACGTTCTTGAGCACATACGCACGTACGCACATCTGCACATACCCACATATGCACAAACGTACATACAGACGTCAAAAGAAAACTCGTTGTAATTAACTCGGGAATCATCAAAATGGATATGTCGGGTTTCTATATGTTTTTAAGCACTTATCCACGTGTGGTCGAGCCGAAAAAAAACTCAACATTCTTTCGGGGGTGAGTAAAATGGAAATTAAGGTTGATTTTTGAGTGATTTTTTTTTTTTTTTTTTGCGAATACAATACTTCCTCTTTTGTAAAATGAAGTAAAAAAAAAAGAAAAAAAGGGTCAAGTCTCCCTAGTTTCCCCTACCGAAAAACGTACTGCGGCGGGTCCCCAAACATGTAAATTGTCCCCGCCTCCTTCCTAATAACAAACCTTTCTACAGACAACTGATGAAGTATTCATAAAACTAACCAACACACAAATTTCAACATAGCTTAGCTCTGTGAACCATCGATTCAGTATGATAAACTTCCTACATTTAATCCAAGCAATATCTCCAAACCCGGAAACTTTTCCTCTCAACTTTACTGTTAAATGATTTCCCTTTTGAAATGATTAACATATTTCAGTTCTTTCCTTTCATCATCATAACTCGTGTTCTTTTTACCCGGTTCCGGGATGAAGCACCTGTTTTCCATATGAAACGGATTCCGTAGATTCCCTACCAAATGAATAAAATACCGAGCATTACTTTTGGTTTTTATCGCATCGGAATGCAGCTTTTGGGATTAGTATCGTAAGTTCTCATTCAAAAGTTGCAAACGACGTTTATCAAAGTTATTTAAGCTTGTACTTCAAAAAGGAAAAATATCAAGGTATTTCTCAGTATTTGGAATCTAGTTTGGTCTCTTTTGTAATTCTTATACAATTTTAAAATAAACTTTGCTTGTTTTCCTGATCCGTGTTTGCGAAATTTAGAAAATAATTTTGTCGTAGTATTGAATAGCATTTGGAAAGTACTTTTATCTTAAAGAATTAGGATCATACTGATTGCACTGTTTTATTTAGAAAACGTTGTTTCTTTCTCATTGTATAATTTTGGAAGACGTTTATCAAAGTTATGCAAAACTGGACTTCTAAAAGAAAAATTATCGGCGAATTTCTCAATGTTCGGAAACCATTTTTGCAAAACGTGTCTTTTTGTAATTTTTATATAACTTCAAAATAAATCTTGTTTGTTTTTCGGTTCCTGCTCTCAGAATTAGTGTTTTTTTTAAATCGTAAGTTTTTATATTTATGGGGCTATCCACAAATGATGTTACGATTTGATAGGGGAAGAGGCTCCTGAAACTATAACAGTTTGTGACCAGGTGGAGGGATTAGGTAACAATAAGTGTGATGTCACGCTTTTTTTTACAACGCCCCGCTGGTTATGCTCACCAACCCCCGTTCGTAACCTGCAGTGGTTCAATGCCGCCAGTGGTGGATGACAGTTGAGGATTTCAATGATTTTTGCCATGGATGTCCTAGGGACATCCAAATGTCCAGCCCCTCACTCCGCCCCCTCAGGGACCGATTTACAAACCTGGGTGCCCCGGGGCACTGACAAATATGGTGCCTCCCCCACACACACACAAAAAAAAAACATGAAAGTAATTTTTAGATATTATTTTGATAGAAAGAAGACTTTAAAATATCGATTTCATACGAAAAAGTGTAACAATTAAGATGTTTTGCAAAAAAATCATTTAATATAAATCTAAAATAAATTCCTGATTTTCATGTAAGAAACTTTTTTACGGTCACAGATGGAGAAACTATGATGGTTAAGGTAAATCATAACGTGTTTCTGCGTTTCTTTGTTTTCTCCTTCGTTTTCTTGTAGTAAATTCATCTATAATGTCCTTATAACCAAGTTTTGCGGTCAAACTTCTTTCTATTTATAATAGAGCTAATGAAGATAATTTACTATCAGAAATGAGAGTACAAAAAAGACACTTAGTTCTCTTCAATAGCGAAAATGGTCAGTCTCTACTACAATTGGAGATTGGCAAAGTCAAAAACAATTTCAGGGCTGTATCTACATTGGCAAAAGTATTCATTTACCAAGTTTAAGGATTTTTTAAAACTTTTCGGTGATTAAACTTTCTTTTCCGATGATTGAACTAATATGAATAAATTCACCAGGAAAAGATTCCTCCAAGCCACAGGAGTTAAGATTTTTAAAGATCTTTTGCACTTTATCGAATATTTTGCTTGTCGCATTCAAACAAGCAAGAAAATTTCTTTAATATGCCATCATTGGCTCACATCCTGAATTTTAGTTTTGTAATCAAATTATCACAGATTACATAAAAACAGGAAACCTTGAAATTTTGCTTAGAGTTCAATATGACTTCTTCACAATGTCCATCATAAAACTGTTTTGGAGTTTTTTTCTGTCTTTTTGCACTCTGTCTTTTTGCTCAAAAAAAAAAAAAAAAAAAAAAGTGATGACAGAAATTTGGTGCCCCCTTTCCTTTGGTGCCCCGCCGTAAATCAGTCCCTGGCTCCTTTAATGTTTAAATGGATGAGACAAGGCGGAATAGCTTTCCCTGTATGTCCTGTATCGAATTGTGCTGGACCTGGTAGACAGTCACAGGCAGATGGAGATTAGGTTACAGAGGCACACGCAGACAGACGAGCACAGATTTTAATAGGATTATGATATGATAATGAGAAAGAACGCAAAATGTGACAAAGAAGGAGAGATGAGGTGAAATGTGACACTTAATGACAATGGGGGATATGAGGTGTCAGTAATGGTGGAAAAAAGGGCATTATATATGGAATTTATGCTCTTTAACGAAATAGGGTCATACTAAATGCAGTGTTTTATTTAGAAACCATTTTATACTTTTTTCATCTGCGGAACTTCTTGAAAAACGTTAGGTTCAACATATTGTTTTACGTCCCTGAAAGGAAATTATTTTGCAACCTCAAAACACATGTCTGCAGTAATTTTCAATTTTTGTGCATTAAAACTATGGAAGTTCATTCATTTAATAAAATTAACAGTAGAAATATATTTCTCCACAGCACGATAACTCATCTCTTTTCTCTTTATATTAAAAAAAAAGTAAGGCCAAAAGAAATTCTGAAAGGAAGTCTGTGGCGGACCCGCGTCCGGGAGACTCCATAACACTTACAGCCTTGAAATGTTGTACAAAATTACTTCGAGACCCGGTGGTTTGCACCTGTTTTTTTTTTTTTTTTTTTTTTTTAAATTTCGAACTGTTTTTTTTTAAAATTGATTTCTTAAGCTCAAGCTTCGCGGAAATTGTTTATTAAAGGGGTAAAAATTACTTGCACATATTAATATTATATATCGCTAAAAAGGGTGGAATTTTCCGCATCGTGCGCAATTGGTTTCGATGCCCTAACTTAATTACGGCTGGAGTTATTTGCGTTTTTAGCTCGGATTTTTTTAGGCTAAGCTGAAATTTAAGCACTACTTTCTTTATTAAATCTATCAGTAAAATTGAAGGAATTGTCCCACAGTTTGCTTTTTGACACCACTGGAAAGAGCGTTTTTTTTCTCCAGATCTAACTCGACGAATGGTCGAAAAACTAGTTTTCTTTCTCCAAACGAAAAAAAAAACTACAAGCCGTTTTAATCAAATGCAAAAAATCCATCTCCATTTGAATTATTGATGTTTTATTTGGCGTTGCCATAGTTACGGTTTTTAGATTGGATTGTTTATTCTTTCTTATTCACAAACTTTAAGGGTTTCGATTTAAATATGGAAATCTTAAGCTCAACTTAATTCAAGCCCCGAGCTAAAGAGCGCAATATATTACTAAGGACCACGAATATGAAAGCTATTTTTTAAACGTACAAAACTGCAGTTTTGCAATATTAAGAGCCCCTTAGCTCTGCAAGTTGATACAAGTTACTTTAAAATCCGGGAAATTCCTATTCTGGGATGACGAGAGCTAAAAAGCACGAAACTGCAGTCTTCGGATGTTATGAGTGAGCTGGCGGTGTATTTTATGTATTTTTGCCTTAGCCCTGGCTTAGGGCTATAACTTACCACAAAATACCTAGCTTTGCCTTCAGTCTTTGAGTTGAACAGCACCATTGTTACGGTCACTCATCTGGTGTGCTAATTTTACTTTAGCTACCATTTTGTTTGGCTCTCTTGGCTCCCTTAAGATGTTTTTCGCCTCCGGTTCGGGTAACTCCTATTTCGGGCTGATGAGTGCTAAAAAGCACGAAATTGCAGTCCTCGGATGGAGTAACTGAGCTGGCAGTGTATCTTAGTATTTCTGCCTTAGCCCTGGCTTAGGGCGGTAACTTACTACAAAGTACCAAATTAGTTTAAAATATCCAGAATTATACCCGCAGTTAACACTCCAAAGCCACGCCGATATTTTAAGGAGTCTACAAATAGAAATAATATTTCAAAGCATTTTAATACCCTGTTGGTAGCTATGAACTCGGTAACAAATATCAGCAATAAAATTCTGACTAAAAGATAGGTCAATATTGCTTTAAAAATTTAGCTGAGCAGAACAATCTGGGAGAATGATTGTTCTGTGGTAACCTTGGCATGGATAATTACACAATTAAAAAAAAGTGTCGGAAAAAATCAAGGTTTTAGGCAGTAGTAGTAGTTTTAAGCAATGTGGTGCCAAATATTACAATACGTTGTAAAAATGCAGTCGAAAACTTCGTACTATGGAATGAGTAAAATGACGACAACGTGCATAAAGTACAAAAAAAATGTTAAAATATAGTTAAAAACTCAGCAAACAGCTGTTTCGGGGCTGTCAAATGCAAGCCCCTTCATCAGTGGATAAAATAAGAACGAAAAGCCCACACAATGTAGACCGAACGACAAATCAACAAAATTGGAAGGAAGCAAAGTAAATAGACATGCAAACCGGAAACCTGCGTCACAGAACAGCAACGACACCTATAGTGCAGAAAAACGTCACTAACAGAAAATTTTTTAAATATAAGATTTCCAAACACCAGGGAAAGGGGGAGTACTCGACAAATCATTAACTAATGAAGCAGAATTTTTCCTAATATAATAGGTTTCCAAAAAATCTAAATCATAAATCGAATAACACCCATGAAAAACCTTGGCAAAAAAAAAAAAAAAAATCGAAAACATGATTAAAAGACCAACAGTGTTGTGCAATCGAGGAACGTTTTAAGTCTTGTTTCTTGACATAATTTTCATGTTCCTTAATACGGAATGTAAATGAACGTCGGGCCTGTCCTATGTATGTCATTTGACACTGACAAAAAATACTATAAATCCCGCATTTGCCAAGTTCCTGAACCGGGTGTTTTAGTTGCGAAAATTTAAGTTTGTTAACAGGGGAAAATGCAACCGGATTTTACTCATCACAATACGTGCAAAAAAAAAAAAAAAATTGCGATGCTTACTGGTTAGCTGCTGTCTAAATTAATGACGCACACTTAACGTTTGAAAACTTTTTCTAAAAGCAATGAAATTTTAATGATGTGTCACTATTGGTTATATCGTTTTTACACCCCCACGCTCCAGTTATGTAAGCTAATCTTTTGCGAGTTTTGTGGCAAGAAAGTGCATTAAAGTTAAATTTAAAATCAATGTTTAGCAGGTTTTTTCAAATTTTGAGTTGTGTTACTTTTCTTGTCGGTGTGCGATATATGAAGCTTGATATATTCATATTTCATTGTCAAGCTATATTATAGGCTTGACAACGAAATTGAACGGATATGGAGGTTCTGGCAGGGGCGGCAAATAGGGGGGTCGAGAGGGGGCAGTCGCACCCCCAAATTTTTTGAGATTAATGATAAAAAATGAGTAAATTCAATTTACGTGAATCGCAAACCAATGTTCATAAAAAAAGATTCTTTCTGGTTCTTCGTAATGATTGAAGAGACTCGACATATTTTCAGACATGATCAAGTGTTTTCCGTTTTTTTTAAATAATTAGAAATTCATCAAGCCTTTACCGGCCTTTTCAAAACAGAAAAAAATGATGAAGAGTCGTAATTAACTTTAACTAAAGACGTAAACCTCATATAGGCTAAATATTTCATTCTTGTGTGCTCTGTGTAACGACGGTTAAGAGAAACCTGTGCAGTGGTGTGGTTTCATGATTTTCACTAAATGCCTTGGTATTTTACATTCATTGTTACGCTCATATTTTAAGTGTGTCTATTCAATGAGTGTTCATCACTTTCTTCTGCTAGAAACACATTTCAACCGCTAAATGCATAGTCTACTTTCATAGATACGTCTTAGAAATACGTACTATTTTTGAAAAAAATATCTCACATCAAAAAATTTCTTTTCTGTGGGCTCTTTAACAATGCAATCTCAGCGTGACATAAGAGGGTCTTCAAGAGGCAACACAAGATGGTCTCTTAAACCATAAAAACCCTTCTCGATAATTTCCAAGTAGTGATTTTGGAAAACAGCTCTTTCAATAATGAAGAAGCTAATGTCCTTTAACATGTCTTCAAATGAATTTTTATTCGTTTTGTTTGTATTGCGGAGAGTTTTCGAACAGTGCTTTACTCTATCAAAACATCTTCAATCAGCTAACCTTAATTTTTGGACCGTTCAAGCTTCAGTGTAAGCTACAATTGAAACTAGTTTTAAATTTCACCTGGATGTATATTTCAACCAAGCGTGGATTTTTTCAAAAAAATTCTTACTCCAGAGAATTTTAAAAAGGTGCAAAGAATATTCAAATGAATTTAGAAGAGGTGACCAAATGCACATGACATAAAGTCAAACCTTGATTTAACATCTTTACTAATATTATAAAGAGAGGAGGCGGATTTTTGTGTGTTTATATGTTCGAGATAATCTCCTGAACCCCTGCACCTATTTGAAAAATTCTTTCACTATATGAAAGGTGCTTTCTTACTGAGTAACATAGGCTATAGTTCGAAAAAATCCGATAAATAGTTCTTTTTTTAATTCCAATTTAGGTCCAAATTTCACGTAAATTGTCTATTAAAAGGGTGAAAAAGTACTTGCACATATTAATATTTTATATCGTTGAAAAGGGTAGAATTTTTGGCTTTCTAAGCAATTTGTTTCAATGCTCTAACTTCATTACGACGGGAGTAATTTGCGTTTTTAGCTCGAACTTTTTAAGGCTTAGCTGAAATTTTGGCAATACTTTCTTCATTAAATTTATCAATAAAAAGAGAAGGAATTGTCCCACAGTTTTCTTTTTGACACCGTTGGAAGATGCGACATTTTTTACTCCAGAAATATCTCGACCTTTGGTCGAAAAATAACCTTCTATCTCCAAAGGAAAAAAAGTTACAAGTCGTTAAAAATAAAACTTTGAATAAATCTAATCTCCATTAAAATTGCTAATGTTTTGTTTTGCATTACCATGGTTACGTCTTTTAGCTTCGCTTCATTTTAATTTCTTAAAGGTCCTCACACTTGGCGCCACGGAATTATTAAGCAGTGGGGAAATGTTTTCGCCAATTCTGCACATTTTACGATCTACGTTATGATAATTCCCCTGGACAATGTAGAAATTGTGGGATGAGTTTGAAAACTAAGAGACTTAGCAATTTTCCCTATTATCGCCAAATTTGTGGACGCCAAAGACCAAGAACTAATGTAATTCGGCCATGGCCTTGCTGATAATGAGAGAAGCAAACGATTATAGCCCATAATAGACGATAGCGCCAAACCCCCAGTTATCGAAATATTTTCGAAATTACTAATGAAAAGAAACCAGTCCATCGAAAAAACAGGAGGGGATGGAAGTTGTATTTGTACGCACTTTTACATTTAATTGTAAAGAAGAACACTACTATGATTTAGCTTTCAAAACTTAATGATATCCAAACAAAATATCAATGTGAAAAGTAGCCAACTTCGATCGAAATGAGGTTCTGGATAGACGGTGTCACCGACAAGATTCAGATCTCAACGGATAACAAGTTCCATAGCAGTTCCTTATGGAAATTGGATTGCCCCGTGTTCTTCAATTCATTTTGAAAACTATTTTTTTTCTTTGATCCCGGATTTAAACTTAGCAAGTTACTGTATAATTGGAGTGGACACATGTTTTGGAAATTGTTTTTTGACGACTAAAACTTACCGCAATTGCAAACTTGCTCGCCGATTTTCAGCGTAAAGAAAGGAAAGACACCACTCAGAGCATCCGAGGTTATCGAAGCCACGTTTACCGGCATTGGAAGCGAAGTTTCTACCACAAAGCCAGGAAGGCCCCCAACGCATAATAGAATGAGACATAATGAGTGATATAGTTTACAAAATCATTCCAATAAATTAATGAAAAAAAAAAATTCTTTCGAGAGAATTTTGATGGACAGGGGTAATCTTTATATCAGGATTTTTCTTAAAATTACTTTATGGACTATGTTTGGAGCTCAGACAAAATTATATGTGCACATTTTAACTAACGAAACAGGATCTTTCTTTTTATTTCGGAGTAGAAAGAGAAATTTACACTTGCTCTAATAGTTTTTTTTATTTAGTTTTATAGCACGAGCAGAGCCGTGCGGGTACTCCTAGTATTGTATAGAATAATAGATTCCGTTTCTAATAAAATTAACACAAGATTTGATGATAAATATTTTCCTGTATTGTTGATTCTATATTATCTGAATTAGATGTTGAAAGCAAAAAATAAATTGTTTCAATTAGGAGTAAAATTTATTGCATGAGGTAATAAGAATTGTTAAGAGACTAGCCTAGAATAGACTATTATATGATGAAAAATGAAGATCATCACAATTTTTAAAGTTGCCTGGGTGAATTTGAAGAGCAAGATGCGAAAAGTGTTTTCATACGTAACATAGTTATTTCAATTATTTTTCAACCATTCCAATCAGTTCAGCTCGTAGAGAAAAATTATTTTCGTGTTTCAGGAGGTAAGAGAATTATTTTCAAAGCACAATGGGGGGAAAAAATTTTGCTGAAAAAAGATCATGGCTTGCTGGATTAGTAATGTGGGCATTGCTGGATTAGTAACAAGGTTTCCTGTTCTTCCCTATTTTAAAAATCAAGCATCAAAACTTTATTAAAAGGTTGAAATTGTAATACCAAAACACTTGATTTGGATAACATATTCTAAAACGAACTACAAATTTTGTTATAAAAATTTAAATTGTTTTTGAACATTTATTTTTATTAATTTTAAACTTATATCATGATTACTTTCTGTTAGCCAATATGTGTTTCGGTTCCATATTGTGGTAATTCATATTTAAGAAACTCGACCCCCCAAATGAAATGCTGAAATGCCGCCCCTAGGTTCTGGGTTGGAATACCGGCTCGGGTACGGATGTACTTTTTCTCTTCTGTCCCTGTCCTTTCCTTGTGTTCATTAGTTATTGTGCTGTGAATGGTTGCCCTTTAAACGGGTCCTTATGGCATGTGTGTACAGTGGAAGTTGGACTTTACTCCAATTTATGGTACAGTTGGAAAATAGAAGCAGCGAACCCTAAATTGCCAGTCTAGCTGGCACAAGACAACAATAACAACTACAAAGAAAGTGAAAACCGTATGTTCTGTTTGACAGGTATGCATTTAGTTTATTAGATCCGTTTATTTTGTTCGTGTTGGTTAAAACTGATGGATATTAATAATTAAATCCTCCCCCCCCCAAAAAAAAAAACCACTCATCTCAAAAACACTTAAAATGTAGGCTTTGGATTACGATTCAAAGAACAGAAAATCTTAAAACCCTCCAGAACAAAAATATGTTTTCCAAAAAAATGTATGACATTTCAATAGTATACAGTTGAATGAAACTAATTGCCATTTAAGTGCAAAACCAACCGCTATAAACTTTCTGATGGCGAAGTTTCATTTGGTAGCTCCAGTGCAGCAAAAAGATAGATCGGTGAATTTCAAAATTGAAATGGAAATTGCACGTTGCATTGAAATATAGATAAATTTTCTTCTCTTTCTCTCCAAACGCGAAACGAGTTGCTTGTTCTGAATAGACACTGATTTATTATGATCATTTATTTTGCTATCAGGGGAAAAGATGGCGTTTCTTTTGTTCGATACAGAGGATTCCGAAAAACTAAATGAGAACAAATCCTTGCAGAAATTGACTTTGATGATTACAATAGTTCAAAAAAAAAAAAAAAAAAAAAAAAAAAAAAAACAATTGTGATTGAACAGTTTTTAATGTTAAGGGGAGTTGTTAACAGTTGCTATGCAGAGACCAAGCATAGTTCAAGCACACCCATTCACATTTAGATTTTTCTAATTTTGGTCTGGACGTGTGGACTTTGTGTACGGAAACTAATGTTACGTATACAAATGAAATTTTATGTCATGCTATTGCTATTTTTCTATCAAGAATTGATTTCAAACTCTCTAGAGATTATTTATTTCACATTAAAGGTATTTCTTAAAAAAATGCAAAATATACCAACTGGATCCATGTCGGTCAAATTGATACGCATATGAATAAACTGTTATGCTGATGTAATAGCAAAACACACAAACACACACACACACACACACACACACCTATTTTTAAGAGCTTATTTTTAAAGACAAGTCATAAAATGGAGTATTGAACCGACGTGATAAACATTTATGTGATTTACAGCTGTTACCACCATAAGTATGGATATCTTCTCCGAAATACCATAACATTTTACTTTGCTGAACAGAAAAAAAAAGAGTTTAAAACAGTGACTAACAAGTGCAACGTAGGAAGTTTGTAATGCAACAATAGTTTTTACACACAAAAAAGATTTTTAAATTAAGGTCCTAAATTAAGGAAAAAGTTGCAGAAATGATACTAATTAAAAAAATTCTCTTTATTAGAAATTAACTTAGCAATTACCTCTTTCTTTTCTTATTTGTGTCAACAAAAGAAAAAGCTGTCCCACCCGCGCTAACAAAACAGAACAAGAATGATTTTTTTTAATTTACACGTGGAAATTTAGAAGTACAAAGTAAAAAAAAATAATTTCCTTTATTTGAAGTCTACTGTGGAATTATAGCCTTATAATTAAAGCGATAAATAATAATAAAGTCAATTTTTTGACTACTTGCTTAAATTCAAATGTACCCTAGTTTAAAGCTATATAACCGAACCTCTTAGTATCTACTAGTGCAGTCGTCTAACAAGTAGTCTTCCGCAAACCGGAAAAAATATTTCAAAACTGTTGAAAAAGATGTTTTTTTTTTTTTTTTTTTGAAAAATGATTATGTAACAAATATAATACTACAACTGCACAAACATCAAATGGAATTACAGATACTTGTTTTTCGGTGAGAAAGTGAAAATTCAGAGAAAAAATTGTAATTAAAAACTGAAAGAAAATATTTTCGATAAAAGCTGATATCTACAGTGCTGGCCAAATTATTAGACTGACAAGGAGAGGTTACGGTCTCGGAAATTCAGATCGGGATGAGATTTGGTAGATTAGTAGTATCCTTTAAGGGTACTCTCAGGGTAAAGTAATAAAGCGCACTATCCATAAAATTCCGAGAAAACAGCCTTTAAAGATTTGCGCGCAACTTATAAACTAGTAGAGATTGTTCGTAAACAAGCGCCTGGTGGTCATGTGGGCAGCGCTCTGGGGTTCTATGCGTCCGATCCGAGTTCAAATCCACTGCAAGTTTCTTTTTTGTTCATTTATAAAGTGACTGTTACAGCTTTGTGCAATTTGAATTGAAGATAATGCGAAATTTTTGAACACGTAAAGCACTTTAATAGAGAAAATGGAGATAAATTAAATCGATACAAGTTAAAATTTGAATTACAACGGCTACAAAATCACTGTAGAGCTTAATTTATAGATGATTTTTAACAATATAGTTGTTATTTATATACATACACCAGAATTATATTTATCATAAAAACATGGAAAACAAAAACTGTTTTGACATCTCGCACAATTTATAAAGGAAGATTGCTTACAGGAACAACTTCTTTGTAAAAGAGTCGTTGGAACATACTTCATTTACATTCAGGAAAATTTCTCTTTTGTCAGAAAGTTTAGAAGTATACCAGGTATCGAATCATTTTATCAAAAATTGGTGATGACAGTTGATGATGGACAATTGATTGTATTTTATGCAGTCTTCACGGGTATTCATTTCTCTATTATTTTCAACGAGATACGCGCAATTTTGTATACGTTTTATTAAATTCTTTACCTGTCTATAAAAATGGAAGCGAGAAATTGAACTTGATATGATTCTGATGCAATCAAATGATTTTCAGTAAGCAAGCTCTCGTAATAAACGACAGCATCTTTTAATCTCTGCTTCAACATTTCACTGTGCAATGAATTTTTATCCATTTTGTTAACAGATTTTATTCGTTTCAGGGTTACTTCAATAACCGACCATTTCGATTCACAATATTTAAAAAACTCAAATCCTTTTTCACGGTATAGAATTTTCCAGTCTAATATACAGCACAGACGATAAATAAATTTAATGATGAAAACAAACATGAACATTGCAGACGATAATTAGATGGAAAATAAAGAGTTGAATATTCAATGTAAAATACAGCCGACGACAAATTTACAAATAACAGAATCAAGGAGCAAAACCATTGCTCGATAAGTGTGGTTAGGGTTTTTAAAATTTGACTACCTGCTTATATGCAATAAAACAACATTCTTCTTACTCATCCACAAAGAAACTGATTATGCATTTATTGCAAAAATCATTTACTTCGTCAAAGTTTATAATATCTAAAAATGTGTAATCACTTGTTTGTGAGAATAGTAAATAGAAATTTAATGTACTATCACACATTAAAAATACATCATATTTTTTAAATTAAGTATTACCTTCAATTCAAACTGCAAAAAGCGGTAATAGTCACTTCATAAAATGAACAAAAAAGAAACTTGCAGTGGATTTGAACTCGGATCCGCCGCATGGAACCCCAGAGCGCTGCCCACATGACCACCGGGCGCTTGTTTACGAACAATCTCTACTAGTTTATAAGTTGCGCGTAAATCTTTAAAGGCTGTTTTCTCGGAATTTTATGGATAGTGCGCTTTATTACTTTACCCTGAGAGTACCCTTAAAGGATACTACTAATCTACCAAATCTCATCCCGATCTGAATTTCCGAGACCGTAACCTCTCCTTGCGAGACTGTTTTAAAAGTAAATTCTATATTGATTACATAACCATAGACACATTAACAAACAGTGAAATAATTATCTAATATTTAGTATGCACTCCCTTGTTCTTGATGAGCATTTTAAGTCTTTTAGGCATACTTTTCATAAGGTTATTTCTTAACTTTTTAAAAAAGGATGTAAAAAACTGTTTATACTCACTATTATATATACTCACATACACATACTCACTAATTACCTGAATCTAACTTTAAATATAACAGAACACACTAATAAAAAGAACTAGTGAACTGTTTAAGCTGATTGAGGTTATGTTCTGGGTAAGTAGATAAACAAAAAACATAAACAAAGCAGACAGTAAAGGGGTAGGTGCCAGACTAAAAGGAACACCCTGGTCCTCCAGGTTGGGGGTTATGCAGTAGGCCGGTAACCTACTCATGTAAAAAAGCTAAACACTCGTAAGCTTCAAAGGAAAAATCCTAAAGGGAAAAACGAGAAAGGACACACAACTGAAGTTCTATAAGGTTATGACGGTGCCAATCTTACTATACGGCTCTGAAACATGGACTTTGGACAGTCATGAAGCTAGTAGAATTCAAGCAGCAGAGATGAAGTATTTGCGATCACTGAAGAACTGCACTCTCCTAGACAAAATAAAGAACGAATCCATCCGAAGGGAATTACAGATATTCAGCCTAAATGAAAAAATCATGGAATATCGCAACGATTGGAAAAACCATGTTCGACGTATGGCACGAGGGAAACTTCCAAGAGCTGCCTTTTATTACAGACCAAGGGGCAAACGAGACCGTGGTAGGCCCAGGAAACGGTGGGGCGACCAAGAAGCCGGAACAGGCTATATGCCTAATCCTTGAAGAAGAAGAAGAAGAAAGCAGACATTGCTGTCACTTGCAAACATTGAATTATGCTAAAATGACGTAATAATCAGTGTACAGTATGTACTGTACTTTAACAGTAAAATAAATAGTATTTTAGTACAAATAGTGTACAAAAAAAAAAAAACTCTTTAGTCTAATAATTTGGCCAGAACTATACATTAATGTCGGTATTAATAGTGGATTACAAAAGGTAAAACCACGGTAATTTACAAATGATATCCACTTGTATCCGCAATTGATATCCAGAATTTAAATTTTCAGGATTACTTTTCATCTAGAAGCTTTTTTGCTTTGAAAAACGATTTCGCTGTATGCTCAAAACACATATCTATAAAATCGAGTGCTGCAACTGTAACATTGTTATGCTTATTATTTATTGAAAAAGTTGAAATTTTATTTAATGAAAACTATCTTGTTTTAATGCCCAATAAAAGGTATAGGCAAAAAGTATAGGCAAATAAGTATTAAATGCCTTGCATAAAGGTCAACTGAATGATTTGATGCCGAACAACTACTAAGTATAAACTACATACATTTTACAAGCAATTTAATTAAATCTTCGAACTGCATATGTGTGGTTTCAGTCCAAATTCTAGCATTCAAGTATGCGCTGCAGATATCAATCCTCGAGAGGTAGCTCGTGCTTACTTCAATTAATGTATTGATCTGATATGGAATCTATGTCATTCTGTTAGGGAATTGCAGCTCTTCATAAAGTTAAGTGACCTTTCAACTAAGTGACAGGAACAAGACTTGGAAAAGCGATCTTGCAGTTTGACTTATAGATAACTAAATTGCGCTTCGAGTTTATATTGAAGGAAATGTCAACTTGGATCTGAAAACGACCTTTGAGCATAAAATTGAGACTAGTGTAAATTAGGAACACAAACGGTGCAATAAAGTTTCATCCGAAACCATTTATCTTTTGTTTAAGCTAAAGGTTTAGATATGGACAATTTTAATGACAGGCTGGCATATTAAAAGCTAAACAGTAAGTATTTTATAAAATTCAACGCAAAATATATAATGCGCAAAAGATCTTTTCCTATGGAGTATTGTATTTTTTTTGAGTGAATTTGACGGTATGATTGAAATCCCAAATTTGATTTTGGAGAATTAAGGGGAAAAAAATGTTAAAAGCACAGTAATTGACTCACAATAATGGACGTACACTGTTAAAAATTCAGGAAACTTTTACGGTAAATATTACTGTAAAATAGAGTGTTTACCGCAGAAAAAAAAACAATAAATTTTGCCAAAAAAAATATATAATTAAAATAAACGATTACAGCCCAAACTAATATATCACGCGACCAAACTGACATGCAACGTGACTTGCAGTGCGAAGCACATAACACCGTATTTCCCCTCACACGATGTGTCCCTACTCGTATGGTTGTCCGCAAGGCCGCCTGCCAGTATGAAAGTCCAAAAACCTAGCCTGTTGTTTGCAAGTTGAGTTTTTATTTCTCGTTTTATAGAACTGTAAAATTTTATAGTAAAACTAGCATTCCCGTACCCGGCATTGCTCGGGTAATGGAATTAGCAGGGGTTAACAGTGCTTGGTGCTCCTAGTTTCGAAAATCCCCTATAATAATTACTTATTACCTATAATTTTTTCTAATTTTGAGAGGATACCGGGGCCCTTGGACTTCATATATATATATATGCTCTCGTCCTTAACCAATCTTCAACTGTTATTAACGATTTTTTTAAAGTATTGATTATCTTTGCAAACACAGGTCATCCACATTTTATTGTTATACCTATGTTTAAGCAAGAACTTCTTTGTATACAACATTTTTAGTTTTTTTTCCTGGTGCTAAAACTATTAAGCTGCTTGATGAACTGACGTTGGAGTAAGCTACATGAAATTGGCCGTGTGAAAAAAAGTCTTCTCCAAAATCGATCCCTGCTACTTTTAATGTCTGTCCTTGTGACTTTATTAACGGTTATTGCAAAGCAAACTTTTACAGGAAACTGCACTCTTCTAAATTCAAAAGAATAGTCCACCTGTGATAATGTTCTTAAAAACTTCGCTTCTAGTTTTGAAAAAATGAAAGCAAAAGACAGTAACATTATTATTTGACTTGAGAAAAGCCTCGAAGAATCACGTAAAAAACAAAAACAATATCAAATTTAAAATTCGTTTTCGACCAAATGTTGAGATGAAGTACTGAATAATGATTTGAATGGAGGAAAGCCTCCAAAAATAAGGGATTTAAATTTCAATGACATGTTTTAATTTCACAGAAATTAAGGGGTTTTAATTAATTTCTCCTGAACTAATCGATGTTTCGAAAAAAACCTTTCTTAGTGGATACTTTCATAATCATGTGGACATGCCTGCCAAATTTCAAGTCTGAGGCTTCAGCAGTATTGGCTGTGCATTGATATATATATATATATATATGGTATCTCAGGACATTGATTTTCATGTATTAAGATAGGATTTTATGGTAAAAGTTACTGGCAACATGGATGCCAGTAACTTTTACCGTAAATTTCAGGATTGTTTCTAACAGTGAGCATGTCTGCCAGTACCATAGTGCTAACGTTTTTTTCAATCACCCAAAATGCATTTTATGAGTTTAATTTTATGTTTATCTTTAAAATAAACTACTGTCGTGGGTAGGTCAAGGGTAGTAACTGCAAATTTTTCATATTTATTTATTCATTTTATTTATTTATTTATTTTGCATATTTTTCATGGATTGCACGTAAACTTTATTTAACAAGCTTGCTTATTTGGTTAACGCTGGGAAAAGTCGTCTAATTCCAGCATTTCGATACTGTTAGTATTTAATCAAAACCTTTCTTCAAATATCTTGGAAAGCCAATTCTGCAGAGACTGCCGTTTACCTGCCACGACAGAATAACTAAAGGGAAAGGTTCTTTGTAACATTCAACGCAAAATATACGCTCTGTAAAAGATTTTTCCCTCTGGGTTATTATATCTTTTACGCTAAATTTTATGGTACGAGTATAACTGAATTCCTAAAAGTCATTTTGAAGGATTTAAAAGAAAAAAAATGTTAAAAGCATGTTAACTGATTGAGTAAAAAGAATAATGAAAGTTGCTTGTCTAAAAGTTACCATGCTTTCATTAATTTAAAAAAATAATACTCATGATCGAAAATGTATTTTATATAAGTTTAATTATACCATTCAGTTCAACTAAAAAACAATAATCTAAAGAAAAGTTCTTTCACATAAAGCCCTTAAGAATCATTCTCCAGAAATTGTAACTTTTGAACGAATATATATATATATATATATATATATATATATATATATATATTATATATTTCAATTTCGAAAACTAAGTAACCATAAACAATGACCTAGCTAAGTTCCAATTATTTTACTCATAAATAAAAAAAAATACCTTGTTCACGGAAATAAAAAAAAAGCCTTTTTCACTGAAATCAAATAAATAAATAAATAAATGAATAAATTTTTAATGTTCAAAAATCGAGGCCAATTTAATATCAAAGCAGTAATTTTGTTAGTTGTGCAAACAATGAGCTATTTTAATGATTAGCTGGAACCTAATCTTAAGCTCTCTTAATTAAAGTACGGCTTAATTAGTAGTTATCCTTTTAGTTCAAATGTGTTTAAAAAATAGTATTTAGTAAATTTGAGAATATATTGCCAATTTATAATTTTGCTACAGTACCTAAGATTGATTTATTTCCCCTCCATCATTTATTTTCACTTTAGAAATAATGACATCGATAAGGTCTGTCACGGAGGTGAGATTCACGGAGGCGATGAATTTTCCATTAATGTAGGCCTAATGGATACATTTTTCAGGGAAATATTTTTTTTTCTTCATTGCTACAACCTTCACATGTTAAGCATATGAAAACGTGTTCATCTCTTTTTTTTACATTAATTTACATCCCTGAAATTAAAGTTCACGGAGGTGAGGTGTCACAATACCCACACTTAGTTTTCAAAACATAATCTTCTCATTTTTCGACAAACATCTCATAACTTCTTTATGGCTGAAAATAAACAAGGGGGCTCCCTTGCATCATGGGAAATGAAATTTGATGTCATTACTGCCCCGTGTTAATGAGGAATGGCATTTTTTGTTTAGGTAACAGAGGTGAGAATTCATTTTGTGACATGACTCCTTGTCCTACTAAAGCGAACTAAGACACGATATTAAAAAAATAAATATACTTAAACAATTAGTATTTGAGACACTTGTGGAAGGAATAATAAATAAATAAGTATATACTTCTAATAAACAAGTTTTTAAGAAAATAATCAGTCACACAAGGAATGTGACATGCCACCGCGGTGAGAACTCACATGCTGTGAACCAAAAAAAAAAAAAAAAAAGAAATAAATAAATAAATGAAAATAATGATTGAAAATGTTGGCAGGTTTAAATAGATATAATTTTGATGAAATTGAAAAGCATTATCAAATGAATTATTCCTTAAAGTTTTTAATGTAAAAGGGCCGTGACTAGAAAGTTACACTTTTTAAAGAATGACCCTTAAATAATACGGAACACTTTTTTTTGCTTTAAAAATGTCAGTCACTTAGCCTTAGAATTGCGTGTATGAAATGCTGTGCATTACACAGGAGAGACATTCAAATAAATAAACGTTTTCGATATTTGAGTATTCTTGAAATCAACGCTGTAAAATATGTAAGTTCTCCGCATTTTCATTCAGTAAGGTAAACACACCAGTAGGGGCCAATGCTTAATAGTGTCTCAGACTTTTACAGTACCTCATGTACGTTTGATTCCGTTGGAAAACCTGGAATCCCATTTTTTCAAATACAAAACTTGAAGTAGCTATTACTGAAGCGTTTACCTTGGTTATCACTTAAATGAAAAATCATATTTAAACTGAAAAAAATTGCCATTTAGAACAGTTTAGGGATTATTACGATAAATGCTCTAAGATACATTAAAATAGCAAATTTACGATTTCTGTGGGAGTATACGCATAAGTGTAACTATTCTATTCAACGCAAATGCAAAGAACATTACAGAAGTCACGGACTAAAACTAAGATAAATATTTATTTCTTGGAAGTAGTTTTTACTTGATCATTAAATATTTGTGCACAAACTTGTCTTACACATCTTGCCAAAAAATGGTTTCTATCCAAGAAGTTAGGAATATGTTTTGCATTTCCACTTGGAATTCCACACCGTTGCGTTTTCAAAGAAAGCATGCTTTCATGCCAAACCAAGTCATGTAAGATTGAAATAGCGTCTTTTTATGCAAATGCACAAACATGTATTCGCTCTGGTAAAGTGCCAGCTACTTAAATGGTTTATTTTACGGACTTGGTTTGTATTTCTTTTCTTTATTTCAACAAAATAATAACTGTGGGTGCAGAAACAGCTGAATATTTAATGCATAAAAAGGTGTTCCCCTTTACCACGTCCCATTATGTTTGATAAACGAAAGTTAGTTTTCCAAAACGACGGATAGTTTTTTAGTTATAGGGCAAATAAATGCTTACGTTTAACTAGCAGAAGTTTAATATATTTTTTTTTTACATGGTAAGCTTTCACGTTGCACACATGAATCAATTTGAAGCACATCGTTGTAAGTCGACATTTTCAGGTTTTGAGTGAAACTCGTTTAAAGCTGCGGTCCTAGGTAGACCTTCATTGAAATGTTGTTTTCTAAATTCTGCTGTACAGCAAGCAGCCCCTACGAGGGTTACTAGTACCATCTCTTGCCCCAAGGCAGATAAGTACCTCTTATCTGCCTTCACTTACCATTCTTACTGATCATCCCCAAACTCTTAATTTTGCCATTCACATCCCTTGCGGTCCTAGGTAGGCTTTTATTGAAAAGTTATTTCTAAATCATGCTGTACAGCAGCCCCTACGAGGGTTACTAGTACTATATCTTGCCCCAAGGCAGATAAGAGATTCACTTAACATTTTTATTGATTGTCCCCAAACTCTTAATTTTGTCATTCACATCCCTATGCTTTTCATTGCCTTATATGAGATAGTGACAAGCAAAGGGATGAAGTAGACTTTTTAAAATTTCGAGTAAAACACGTTTGAAATGCTGATCCTAGGTAAACTATCGTTAAATTTGTGTTTAAAAATCATGCTGTTTAGCTCCCACCAGATGTACTCGTACCATCGCTAGCCACCCAAATTTAATCTTATTTCCAAATTTTTAATTTTGGCACTTACATCCCTTTGCTTACGACTACCTCATATGGATGTTAGCACTTTATATCAAACTTCTGAAAAGATTAAAATACAGTATAACTTTAATTTAACCATACCCGATGTTGCATCTCAACACTAGAAACGATGCGCATATAGTGCCATCGCAGTTGTTTAAAAGGCTCGCACATTTTGCTTTGGCAGTAGTTACCTGAAGAGTCGGTGCAGGTGCACCGAGATTTGTTTACCCATTATGTTTAGTTACATAATAAAAGCGTTCTACCTACGTTTTATCAATTTACCTTTTTAAAAATACAGTCCACTTTAAATTAAACATGTGAACCTTACCACCCGACTTAACGATTTCCTTAATTTAATGATACATTTCACAGGTCCGGATTTGACTGAATTGAATGTGACTCCTCGATTTAACGATAACTTTTTCCAGTGCTTTGGCAATCGTTAAATCGGAGTTATACTGTAAGAGTAACAAAAATATGTGTGAACCAAAAAAATAAAATATCTGGAAAAATACAAAGCGTTCCAATGTACATGAAATTTTCTTTGTGTTAAGTATTTGGAATTATATTTCGATTCAAGTTTTGTTTTGGAATACGACATTAAGTTCTTGATGAATACAAATATGTTTTGTCAATTTATTTTTGTAGCTACGCATTTTCGATTAAACAAAATGTAACTTTCATAAAAGTTGTGAAATTAATAAAACAATAAAAAAGTGAGCGTTTGACGAATAGTAGTTTTCTGAAATAATTTGCAGTACTCTCAGGCAGAACTTATTAAATCACAACCTAAAAACTTTAAATGACCAATATCTTATAACTGTTCAAAAAATTCTCCTTTTTATAAGCATTTTAAAAGTTCATTATCCTTTTCTGTTTCGTTGTACTAATAAGAGCAAAGTTTACTGTCTTTTAAATTTGTGGTAAATTCTTACTACGCAAGTAAAATATGTTATTACGTAATCGGTTATAACAATAGTGATCTTTGGTAATCCTTTTAATGTTAAGTTTTTTACTTCAGCATTAGCAGCTCATAAAAGTAAACGTAAAATGTTTTTAATTGCCAGACCATTATTCGCTCCCTTCTTCAACTTGGAGCACCACCAACTGTAATCTTTTACAGCCATCAGGCTACAGAATCAGCATATGTTGTCATCAAGACTTTTGGAGGCAATTAAACCTTTTGCACTCTGCACTTCATTAGACACGACAACAACAACAATACGCAAAAACGACTCATTTTCTTCAAAAGGCACAAATGCCGTATCGCAGTTGGTCCATTTCCTTCAAAATGAACCAACGCAACAAAATGAAGCTTAAATGACTTTGTACACTTTTTCCCTAATTTTCACAACCCGTAACGGTTAAGTCATTTCGTTTAGTTCTTTACTTCGTCAGATTCGGGAGTTTTTAAGAAGTTCCGTGAACCTTATTATCTTTGCTCATACTACGAAAAAGAACAAAACTCGAATAAAAACTTATCCCCCAAAGTTAAAAGCGTGAGGTTGTACCTCACACTTTTCCTTTTTTTTTATATAAAAGTGCAAAAGACATTTTGACGAATGATGTTCATATGGATAATTATTGCTAGCTATTGTTGTATATGTATGCTTGTTCGCTAAAAAACGACTCACGACCCACCAATGGGTCGCGATCTCTGGATTGAGAAACTCTGAAATAAGGTATTTAGAAAAAATTCCCTCGACTTTGATAACTTTTTCAAACACCTGATATGAGGACAGATAGACGTATGAGCATTTTATCTCATCCGTCTTCAATTTAGCCAAACTTCGAAGAAAATTGGAATATTTGTTAAATTACATAAACAATATAATTATTAAATTTCTTAATATTTTGTTCTATCATTTTGCTGAAAATTCAAAATTTGCCCTCATGTATCTTTTGTAATTATTTTTTTAAACAAAATTACAAAGTAATTTTGCATAAGAAATAATTTTTAAAACAAAACCACTTTGAAAATATGTCCTCCTTTAGTTATTTCTACTCGCTTTCCTCTAGACATCTAAAATTTACACATTCGCTGCTTGACAAGTTCTCCCAAAATTGAAAACTTTTCCTTTTTAAAAAAAGAACTATTTTCTGCTATCTAATTTATCATATTCAAACATTACCACGTCTATGTACGAATCTGAGAATTTTTAAATGCGGTTTATCCACGCAAATACCGTGCAATTGTAAGCAGCCAAGAATTGACTAATCATAATTCGTTCCGTAAACCAGTAACCATACACCAAAGCTGATAACTACTGGAAAGATTTTTCTTCCCGCAACGTTCAATACCATCTTCAAAATATTAAATTTCTCAGAGCTTTTATTCATGCATCGGAAAAATACGCCTTGACAAATACAGTTAATTTTAAAGGAAGATGTGTTTTCGCGTCATATTTCTCCCAGAAAAGTCGATTTCTTTAAATCAGCGCCTAGCTTTGGATACTAATTAAGCGTTGAACATGAGACTTAATGCGCGGAGCTGTTTCTTCTTATTTGGTTTGTTTTATTGCCACGTGTACGCGGATATTCTAGCAAGAATAAATCGAAGCAACGAAACTTACAGAAGGGATTAAAATTCAATACTTACCGGAAGAGCGGAGGAGTGATAGATTGGAAGACAATATTTCTTCCGGCGTAAAAATATTAAAATGGATGGATGGTAATTATAAATGTGATGTTTTCTGATTCAACGTTTAATTGCTTTAGAAGAATTCTTAGAAATTATAAGAAATCGGTAATTAAACCTGACGATAAATGAAATACAAATTTATATTCTTTTACGTAGCAATTTTATAGAATTTTAGAAATGAACCTTTTGCACGTTAACTATTCGTTGTTGTTCTTTTTTTTTTCTTTGGGGGGGGAGGGGGGTGTTCAGTACATATATATCTAACAATATAAATCAGTCTCTAGCAATGGCTTGCTGTCGTTCATGATTTGTACTGGTACGAAAAACGTCAAAGTTTCATTTAACAAATTACATTTTCTCCGATTTGTACCACTCAAGAGATTTCAAAAACGTGCCTCATTTTTTCCAGGATTCTTACTTATTCACATTTAAAGCTGTAAATGTTTTCATCACAGAGTGTGATGCTGATCCAGCACAGCAGTTGAAAGCTTAAAAAATTCAACTGCAACGGTGAATTACACCCGCTTAGTTCAAACTCTTGGGAGAATGCATAAATCCAGAATTATTTGAAAGCAGTCAGAAGACAACATAAGCCCTGATGAAGGACATACTTCTGGATTTTCCATGTCATACAGCAAAATCGGCAAGTACAACCCAACTTATTCCTAAGTAATGTTGTCTAATTTATAGTTTTCATTTCCGAATCATGCAGACATTGAAAAAGTAATTTTTACACAATGTGTTTCATTTATAAGCAGTTCTACATGAAAGCGTCAGTCGTTCTAGTTTTGGATTGCACTGGGATTAATCCCGAATTGAAAATTATTTGCATCTCTATATATATAAAAATGGAGTTTGGTAAATTTGTTCCCTAAGATCTCAGAAACTACCACGCAGATTTGGCTGAAATTTTCACCGTTTGTTCAGTTTGGTACTGGGAAGGTTTGTTTCTTAGCTTTCACCATATAAACAAAATATCGCCAATCAAAGATACTTAAAAAGAAATACTGTTTGAAATAATTCAACAACTAAACTAGGCAAATTCATAAACCGCACAAAAACTTCCATTAATTTTTCTTTTTGCACGATTTCAAACAATCGCCAAATTTTACTACTTATTTTGGAAACATTTCGGATGAAACCGTTTAGCGCCATTTTAATTTCACCAAAAGTATCTCAGCATCTGGCAACAATATTTCTATAATAAAAATTAGTAAGGAGGGGGAGTAATATCGAAAGTGTCCCAAAATGATTCTTGCAAATTTGGTAAGATTTTAAACCGCACCAAGTGACCACAAAAATTGAAATTTCCCAAAATAAGTAAAGCAAGTGTAAGGGGAACACGGGCGGCTACATTTTTAAAAACAGTTCGTACATCAATAGCCATACAGAGAAGGTTTTAGATTAAAAAAAAAGAAAGTACTAACAGATAAATATTTTTAAAAATGTAAAATTTAACTTCATATTTCGGAAATTCTTCAAATTTGTATATGCTTAAATGTCGTGCTTTCGTTTCTAATTGAATACTATTTTGTTTTTTATATTTAATGCTATTTTAGTTTAATTTGTAAGGAAGAAGCTCGATTTTTAATCACGTCAAAAAGGTTTGTTTTAAATTCTTTCGCTTAAAGCAGAAAACAAGGGCAAGTAACGATTGTTTCTCATAATTATTACTGACCCAGGCAACGCCGGGTATTTTTGCTGGTCATGGATAAAAAAGTTGTTGCTACGAGCCTGCTAGTGAGATAAAACTGCAAAAAAGTATATTAAGGCTTTGGTTTCATGAAATAGGTAAGAGGATATTCAGAAATAGATATTCTTTATTCAGGACCATTGCAATGCTTTCCTTACAGCTCGTAGAGGATCTACTAAACATTGAAGAGTTCCACACACGAGTATACACTTTTAGGTATAAACATTAAGATTGTAGTTAGCTGGAAATAGTTTATTTATCTACTGCTTTGCTGCAATCTTCCTTTTTTCTCCGTTTTTCGGCACAATTAAGAGGAAATCGTCAATTGATCTGAATAAAATGTGATTGCGATTAATTTTACAACTACATTTTATCGAAACAATACCATCAATGCGTAAACTACAGCTCCCCTCCCCAAAAAGTGACGATAATGTATTACGGTATAATTCGAAGAATTCTAAATCCTAATAGCTCTTTTCAGATGACATTGAGTCTGAATGAAAGCACTGAAAAGATTGTATGAAAGTTTTCAATGGTTAAAACTTTAAAAAAACAGGAATCAATCATGGTGCATAGAATTTGGATATAGAAAAAAAAAAAAACAAATTATGTGTAAAAAGAAAAAAAATCAAAATTTGTCTGCAGTTCTAGATAACGGTGTAAAAAAAATCATGGGCAAATCCCCTTTTTAAAAATATGTTTTAGAAATTAACTTAATTTATGCTAAACTTCAAACATAAAGAACTTGCAATGCTAATGCTATAGATCTTTAATTTTAATAACATCAAATATTACTTGAAGAAAATAAATATCAAACATTTAAACTGAGGAGATTAAAATGGAAAATGCTTCACGCGTTAGTTGCATTTTATGTTGATGGAAAATGCCTGCTTTCATGTTTAACCGCTACAGAAGATCAAAATTTGCCAAACAGCGTTTAACTATGCAGTATTTGAACCAACCATGTTATTTAGAAGTGATTAATAATAATTCGTGAACACACAGAAACTTTAAGGAGAGAATATTCTCCTAACTCGAACAAGTGTGATCCAAATTTCGGGAAATCATATTTTATGTTAGAAACTGGTTATTTAGGGCAATTAAATAGGACTGCATATGGCGTTCAATGACGTGTGTCTCTAACGGAACTAAAGGCAAAGTTTCAAGCTGCACTAATAATACATAGTGGGAATTTTCAAAGCAATTTATGTTTTCAAATGACAATGCAGAGTCGGAATTTATTTTTACTTCGTTATTAGTAACTAGTGGTACCCGTACGGTTTTGCCCGTAATAGAAAAATTAAAAAGTCTTTTGGTTCGCCTGTATATTTACAAATAATGTATGGTGAATTTTCTCGCCAATTGGCTTGTACCCATGTTACAGTTACACGTTATGATAATTTCGTATCTCGCCAATTGACTTGTTCCCATGTTACAGTTCCACGTTATGAAAATTTCGTAATTTACTGGTCCATCTTATGATAGTTTTATTCTTAAAACTGGAATAGAAAAAGAACCACATCGAATTTTCGAAAAATCGTTTCGAGATGCACACCCCAATGCTACAAACTAACTTTGTACCAAATTTCATGAAAATCGGCCGAATGGTCTAGGCGCTATGCGCGTCACAGAGATCCAGACATCCAGATATCCTACAGACATCTTCCGGACAGAGAGATTTTCAGCTTTATTATTAGTAAAGATATAGAATCTAGTACCTTTGTTTACTGCTCAAAAAAATTTGCTTTTTTCAATAATAATTATTTTTTTAAATTCATTCAGTTTAATTCTGCTCTTCGTAAAATTTACGTGTGGGAGTTTTACTTTGTTTTCTTCTATTTAAACGTTTGTTTATTGAAGCACGGTGTGTCTCAAAGTACACTTTGTTTAAGAAAACAAAAATCTGGAACAAAATAATTCATCAAATGTAAACGTTTGAGAAAATGAACTTAATTTAACTGAAATAATGTTCAACTATTTTTATACTTAATTAAAAGAGTGGCATAAAATTATCACAAATGATCTTGTTTGGAATAAAGATTTGAAAAAAAAAAAAAAAATCGGAGACTGAACACTTAACAACTTTAGCAAAAATAACAAAATCTTGATTTCCATACATGACAGAAGGCATGCGGTTTGTACTAGATTCTTAATCTTATTAAAGTAATATTTCATACTTTAACTTTTAAATAACGTATTCAAATTTCAGAAAAATATTTCTTTCACGAAAACATAACTTTATGGTAAACATGGTAAAGTAGCATATCCTGACTCGGTTTAGAGCAGTAAAAACATCTCTCTAATGAGCTGATGTGTGCATCACATGACTTCCTTTTACACCAACTTAATGTTATTTACCCATTATTGGCAATTTTGATGTGATTCAAGAGTTAACTCTCTAAATATCACCACCAGTGGTCACATTGAAACCAGATTTAAAAAAAAAAAAAAAAACACTCCAAATTTGTCGCCAAGTTGGCAACAAAACTTTGCGATCAAAAAACTGGCAATATATTCCAAAGTGTCAGCCAAATTATAACACCACTTGAGTTTGCATCGAAATTAACAATGATTCCCCCCAAAAAAGGGGACAAAAGACCCCTTTAGAAACACCTGAATGCAACCAAAAGAGGAGGTACACGACTAGACCCCACTAGGAGGCTACGTAAAAAATTTCAACTGTCTAGGACATACCGTTCTTGAGTTATGTGACATACATACACACATACACACATACCCTAATACGCACATACAGACGTCACGAGAAAATTTGTTGTAATTAACTCGGAAATCGTTAAAATGGATTTCGGGCGTCTATACGTTCTTAGGTATATATGCACGTGTGGTCAAGTCGAAAAAAAAACTCAACATTCATTCGGTGGTGAGCAAAATGAAAATTAAGGTCGATTTTTGAGTGAAATTTTTTTCGCGAATACAATACTTCCTTTTTTGTAAAAGGAAGTAAAAAGAAGAAGGAAAAAAAAAACATACATCACAGCATTCATTTAAATTTTGACGTCTTGAGTTCAAATTATGTTTTTTGCAATCGGGAATTGCGATAGGACCTTACTCGTTGGGTTTCTTGTTTCTACAAACGGAATGAAATTGGAATAGCCATGAAATTTGCACCCATCACAGCATGACGAGGTTTAGCCATAAAAAAAGAAATGCCAATTAGGCCAATATCCACCGGTATACTAATTTATCGTAAAGGTTATTTACAGCGTATAACGTTATGTATTTTTATTTCTTACCAGTCTTAAATGATGGGGACTAGAAATCTGGAAATTTTGTATTGAA
Source organism: Uloborus diversus (assembly GCF_026930045.1). NCBI lineage: Eukaryota > Metazoa > Arthropoda > Arachnida > Araneae > Uloboridae > Uloborus > Uloborus diversus. The sequence goes on along the minus strand of NC_072739.1, from coordinate 152,469,033 downwards.
AGTTTTGTTGTTCAGTTTTTTCAGAAAAATCATAATTTTACACAAAAACCTTCTTTCAAACGTCAAGTCTGCTTAATTTAAGCATTTAAAAACTATGAACAAAAATCAAACTGCAGAAGACTTGTATCTATGATGACTATAATTTCGTTCTCTAAAATTATATTAAAAACAACCGTCATTATGGTAATCTGATCAACTTTGGTCAAGTGAAGATTTTAAACATTTCATGATTACACCCCCCCCCCCCCAAAAAAAAACCGCTTAAGATTTATTTTCAAGGGAAAAATTTGCTTTTGACATTGGTGCTTTTTTATTATTTGTATCAACTTTTATAAAAAGTAACGTTTTTTAGTAACATTAAACGACTTAAAACACTGTCCTTCTTCATTTGCAACGGGTTTACAGAAAGAAAGTAAAATACCTGCAAGGAATGTCATAAGTGAGCAACGCTTTCGCTAGCAGAAAAATCTGACTTAAGGTCTGAATAAACATCTTAGGAACTTTCTTTTCCCGCTGGTATTCTCACTTTTAGTGGGCAATGTAATAAAGTTTTCTTAATGTAGGAACTTTAATGTAAGTTTTGACAAACGCCATTACCGTTTATACCTTCACTATGGGTAATTCCACGGCTTGGAAAAAATTATCCTTCTAGTTCCATATGTATACAAATTAGTAAGGGATGAAAGTTAAAAGTTTGTCGACCAAGTGAAAGTACTTGACTCGTGTTATTTGTTAAGTTCTTTTTTTAATTGCCATTTTTTAAATGAAGTTGATCCGTCACGTGTGGGGCACGCTTTTGGACAAACTTTTAGAGTTCTGTATTCTAGCATTACAGCTTTCAAATCTGTATATACAAACTTGCTTAACCTCTGACGGTCCTGGGTCATAACTAAAATGTGTGAATATCTTCCCCTTGAAATTTTTTTTTGAATAACTTGTCATGTAAATCAAGTTCCCTACCTTCTATCAATGCCTAGCTACTGGCCTGTGCCTCCGACCGTTTGACAACGAACATTTAGCGACAGAAAATTGTAAAATGCTTTTGAAACATGATCACTGGGGCGTGTTAAGACGTTCACACACAAAACCATATATACACTTTACTTTCCAACGAATTATTTTTAGTGCTTTTTTCAAAAAGAAACAAATAGTATGCCATTTCAAAGAAAATCAGACATTTTTTCCCACACGGGGCAACTCTATGTTTCGCGTCAAAAGTAATATTTAAAAAACATACTAATCAAAGACTTTTGATCCTAAAAAACAACACATGTGCAATTTCTCAGGATTTTTTTTTTTTTTTTGAGCAATTAGGAATGTTTATTGCTTTCATTTGACTGTTTCGAATTCCTATGATTTTATTTTCCCCCCGCCACCCTCTGCAGAATCACTGTCGACCGGCTCCTCACGATGCTGCTCCTAAAGCGTTACCGTCTCCAGGTTGCATCCATATCCTACACACACGCGCATACATACACATACACAAATATACACCTAAACACACATAGACAAACACATGCACACACAAACACACACACACCTACACATACACACACACACCTACACATACACACACAAACACATTCACACACAAACAAATACACACACACATACACACACAAACAAATACACACACACACATACAAACACATATGCCAACACACACGTATCCCTCCACCTTGCCCACAAATACACACGCCTACATACATACACCCACTCGTGATTGCGAAAAACATAATTTAAATTCAAGATGACAAAATTCTTTTTTTTTTTTTTTTTTTTTTTGCGTTTTACACAATTTGAAATTAAATATTGATCGGAAGCGTAAGGGACAAAATCTCTGCTTTTCGTGGAATGACAGTATGTTTAGAATCTTTGAAATAAAATGTGCTTAGTTTACAATTTGTATGCTGCGAACATGAGAAGAAAATAAACAAATTTGAAACTATATAAGTTAATTCTGTAACTTTGATTTTCGAACGTTTCCACTTTTTTTCTCGTTTTTGATGGATATGTTCTTTGTTGGGAATATCAGAAACCTAATCTCTTAGAGTTTTCTTTAAAAGACTTCTGCCAAGTTCTGAACATATTAATTTCATTATTTTACTTGCTGCGTCACCGAACGTCGTACGGCTTAACTCGAAAATGAACGAGCTGATGTGTACATCACATGACTTCCTTTTACTCCAATTTGATATCATTTCACCATTACTGGCAATTTTAAGGTGATCCACTAGTTTACTCTATAAATATCACCAAGAGTGGCTAAATTAAAACAGATTGTTTAAAAAAAATCGCCAAACTTGTCGCCAAGTTGGCGACAAAACATATTGCCAAGTGTCCGCCAAATTATAACACCACTTCAGTTTACATCGAAATTAACAATGATTCCCCCCCCCCCAAAAAGGAGCAAAAGACCCCCTTGGAAACACCGAATGCAACCAAAGGGGGAGATGCACAATTAGACCCCACTAGGAGTCTACGTACCAAATTTCAACTTTGTAGGAAATACTGTTCTTGAGTTATGCGACATACATACTCACATACGTACATACGCTCGGATATACATACATACAGACGTCACGAGAAAATTTGGGGTAATTAACTCGGGAATCGTCAAAATGGATATTTCGGGCGTCTACGTTCTTAGGTATATATGCACGTGTGGTCGGGTCAAAAAAAAAAAAAAAAAAAAAAAAAAACTCAACATTCATTCGAGGATGAGCAAAATGGAAATTAAGGTCAATTTTTGAGTGAAATTTTTTTAGCTAATACAATACTTCATTTTTTGTAAAAGGAAGTAAAAAGGATACCAAGTGAAACATGTTTAGATAAAAACACAGGCCTAAATAAAACAGAAGCAATTTAGCTGAACATTTTTCATCAGAATAATGACAACAGTCCTTAAAACTTCTGATTAGAAGAAGGACATTATATCCCAAACTATGTCTAGAAAAACATGTTCAGCATACTCTTCTTAATAAATAGGAAGAAATATGCTGAAATTTAACTTTAAAAGAAAGGCATCAGTCCTAAAATAGCTTCAACAAATCCTAGAAGTCCTTGTCAGAGAAAAAAAAACGAACTGATGTGTGCATCACATGACTTCCTTTTACTCCAATTTAATGTCATTTCCCCGTTACTGGCAATTTTAATGTGATTCAATAGATTACTCTCTAAATATCACAAACAGTGGTCAAATTAAAATCAGATTTAAAAAAAAATCGCCAAATTTGTCGCCAAGTTGGCAAAAAAACTTGGCGACCAAAAGACTGGCGATGTATCGCCAAGTGTCCAACAAATTATATCACCACTTGAGTTTACATCGAAATTATCAGCGATTTCCCCCCAAAAAGGGGCAAAAGACCCTCTTAGGAACATCCGAATGCAACCAAAAGAGAAGGTGCACAACTAGACCGCACTAGAAGTCTACGTACCAAATTTCAACTTTCTAGGACATACCGTTTCTGAGTTATGCGAGATACCTACACACATACACACATACACACACACGCACATACATACGTACATACGGACGTCACGAGAAAATTCGATGTAATTAACTCGGGAATCATCATTATGGATATTTCGCGTGTCTGTACGTTCTTAGGCACTTATTCACGTGTGGTCGAGTCGAAAAAAAGACTCAATATTCATTCGGGGGTGAGTAAAATGAAAATTAAGGTCGATTTTTGAGTGAAAATTTTTTCGCGAATACAATACTTCCTTTTTTGTAAAAGGAAGTAAAAAAAACTGTTCCAAAAAATCTCAGTTACAAACACGACATTATCTTACTATCTCAATTTTTAGTTTACCTATTAATAATAAAATTTGATAATATTTCATAATTACATAATTATATAAACATTGTTTTGATAGTCATATTATTTTAAAACTGCTTTTTCAATCAATACTTTTAGGAAGAGCAATTGGCAAAGAAATAAATCACGCACAGCTGGTGCTTAAATCACGAAGAGAACTCCGTTTGCTGTGTTTTGTCATTTTGATGGAAACAGAACTGGAAACACACTAAAGTTTTTGGAAGATCTCCAAATCGTTTTTGTTCAAAAGTCAAAACTACTTATGAGTAAGAAACTGGCAGCTTTGTGTGATAGAGCTTATTGGTATTGCCGATAATAAATCTGTATGAATGGAAAATAAATGATACATGTGTGTGAAATTGCGTAATAAGATTTGATGCAGGACTCCTGAGTCACCCCCCCCCCCCCGACCCCTCCGCAGTAATTCACAATGGAAGTAAATAATTTCCGCCGGTAAACAAAAGCATATTCCTCATGTAAGAGATCCCCTGTATATACGTGTTTTGGGGTCATAAGGAATTCCATTTTCGGTGCAAAAGAAGTAAGCTCAGGGATGAAAAGGCCCCGGCAAATAACTTTTGGGTTTTCGTTGGAGGGCTTTTGCATTGAAAAAGGGGTTCCATGTAATCTCGCACGTTTGTGCAGTTTTTCTACTATTTTTTACCTCCATGCGTTTAGTGGCGTAACTAGCATGGGTAGCACTCGTGGTTGTAATTTGTGATGTCAGCCCCTGGGAGCCGGGACGTTCTTGGCAAAGAAAAGTCAAATTTTTCGTTGCAAACACGAAGTGTTTATTTGTTTTAAAATCAAGTGTGACTTAAAAGCTATTGTGTATAGAAAGAATGCAATCTTTTCATCAAAAAACCAGTAAAAATATTTTTTTTCCTTAAAGAATATAATTTTGAATAGTAAATAGAAAATATATAGTCGCACAATAGTTTGAAAATTCATGACTGCAAATAGGTACACTTAGCAAATACAATTCTGAATTAAATCACTCTAAACTTCAATACTATATAGGCAAAAGGTCACAAATTACAGTGAGCCTATTATTTTTTAGTTACCTTCAAATTAAAAAAACCACAAAAAATGTTAAAATATAGTATTTCATAAAATCCCGAAAAAGTACGATATTTTTCACTAAAATTAGCCTCCTAAAAATACAATAGTACCTAAACAAAAGTAAAAAAAAGTTTAACACATGCAAAATGTTTGTATATGTTGTAATACAAAGTTTCAAAATCATACATTGATATGAATTTTATCTAAGCGTACCTTAAGTTCAAAAAAATGTGTTTTCTGAAAAAGGGAAAACGTGTTGACCTTGACAACGCTGGTAAGCATGCGATACGCTTCCCAAACTGCTTACGCCGAGACATTTTCGAAGTTTACGTTATGTAAATAGAAAAAAAAAAAACAGTAAAAGTAACTGAATCATGAAATATTTGATGAAAGAAAACACTGGTTTGTCCACATTCAATCCAGATACCGTCCCTTTAAAAGGGGCGTGGCTTTCATTGCTTACATTTTAAATAGTAAATTAATTAGCTTTCAGGATTTGATACCCACACAATATATACATTTTTGGAATCATGGAAGTGTCCCTTATTTTCTGCAGCTGATCGCATAAAACGTCTCGGTTCCCTTTAACCAACAAACGCAAAATAAAAAGTTTTAATGATCTATGAAAGCATTAAATTCATCTAAATTCAATCATACATTTCTGTTATTAAGAAATTTTAACTGGGTTAATGTACGAAAAGACAAATAAAAACTATGAATGCCTTTTCATATAACTTTGCCTTCGATGCATATGTGCAGAACTGTTGCGAGGTCTCAAAGGTATCGCAAACAGAGAAAAATAATATTTTTCGGCTCTTTTGTTTAAGAGGAAGTCACTACCAGATCCAAGTTTAGACAGTATGAAACTCATCTTGAATATAATATTCTTTCCATGATGTGTGGTGGGAGAGAGAGGGGTGGGGGGTTCCCTCCGGAAAAAGTTCAAATTTGTAGTCTTAAAAATTCATTTTAGCTTTATATTTTTAAAAACTTGCAACTCCACTTTGGGTGCCACCCTTCAGATGGGTAAACCTTGGGTGGATCACCCCTCGTAGTGACGTCACTGTATGCGTTGTTTTATATTCTTTTACTTTTCAAGCACAAATATATTTAGTCCACTCTCATATTCCTCATGGTCAAAGTTTTGGAATAAGAATTGTTAAGATTTTACACTGTCAGTAGAGTTCCTGCTTTGTTCTTCACAACAACTTTACGCATTTCAGTTTATTCTTTGTAGAAGAACTGACGAGCATCGATTAACCAGGACCAGACCTCCTTCGGTAAGTTGAAAAATCTAGAAAACACAGTAGGAGAGACAGGGGCTAGTAGTGGTATTTTCTTCATGTTGGGTATTACCGTAAGATTTGAACTGATGAAAAGCATTAAGTGCATCATATCATTAGAGTAAATCTTGAGCAATGTTTTCATAAAACAATTGTCAACATTTTAAACGTTTTCCATGACATAAAATTGAATTTGCGTAGCCTCTTAAGTTTGTCTAAACTTCCCCGGTAGCAGGGCTAGCAATGACATGCTTGAGGCACATTGTGACACACAAAAAACGTGTACAAATACGTTGTAACAAGCACAAATTATGTAAGAAAATGCAATTATACGGAATATTTTAAGTTAAGAATGAAAAAAAATATATTCATTTTTAATACTCTTAATACAAAAAAGAACACCTTCACGTTTTCAATAACACTTTAAACGAAATGAAAATAAAATAATTAATTTATTAACACTTGTGAACTCTTTTATAGAGACACATTAAAAAACTCTTAATCAGGTAAGATAAAACGTAGCACACTAGTTTTTAGCCACATTAATCTTTAACTCCGTACATTGTGTAGATCCATATCCTACAGGCATATCTGTTCTTGTAATCCACCATTATCATTGCTTCTTTCAACATCCGATGAGCTGGTAATGCAAATAAATAAAGTTTCTTTTTTGGTATATTTGACATGAGGACAGTTTTTAAGTGTCATGCATTGTTCCAGTCTTCTCTACAGGTCTGAAAACTTTGTATTGCACCAAGCAAACTGGACATAATCAATTTTTATCATCTTCATAGCTATCTGAATATTTCTTCTTCATTTTTTAAAAATAACGTCGATGTAGTTTTTTGCGCACTTTTGGGCGTTTCCGTACATTTTAAATTTTGCCTTTTCTTCTTCAATTTGTTTCTTGCGTTCCCTTGCTTTTTGTTCTGCTCGAATTTTCTTTTCAAGTGCGGTTGCTAGAAGGACAGGTTTTAAAACATTTACGAGCGGAGTGCTTGCACTTTCGATTTCCAACTTTAGGTGGCCGTCTTTTTTCTATAAAATGCACCCCTGATACGATGCTAATGTCAACAGTCATAGACGCAACTAATTCAATGAGATTTTTCACTTCTGAAGACTACTCTGCATTCTTACTATCATTGATTTGTTAAATTTATTGCTGAAGTGCTGTGTTTGATAACAGATTCACATGTAGTATTTTCGCAATCATTTCGGTCATCGACGCTCTCATCTCTGACAAACAACGGATCGGACCAAGAAGTGACACTGTCACAACGTGCCTCCTTGACTTTGTCACAATTAACCCCGCGTTACGCCATTTTGAACTTTAATCAATAGTTCCCGAAACATTGTCATAGTCAACAAATGAAATGCCTAAAATAACAGCTCGAAACCAATGTATTTAAATAATGTTAGGAAAGTTTCCACAACTCAGTATCCTCAGTGGCAATGACAATTTCAACGCAGGTCACAAAATTTACTTTTGCTGTTTTAAATATTTTTTATCTTGAAAACAGTCCAACGCTATACTTCCAAGCTTACACAAGGCACTAAGACCATCAACCTGCTCATTCACATGACGCGACAGGTGTTGGGACCCATTGACTCAATCAGGAGGCTCGATGGCACAACTTGACCCTGGCACAAATAACCCCGGTCTCCCCTACTTACAAACATTTGTAAGGGAATTTCGGAACATTTTGCACTCTGTATTTAGACGCGTACACGTAAAAAAAGAGTACTAAACTTTATGCTTTTAGATATGTTTTGATCACAATAAGCACTATGTGAGTGACCCATCACTCTCACATGTTCTCCCTCACAGCTTTTTTTGTTGTATTTTGAGCATTTGTGTACTGATAAACAGGCTCCATTGTAGCCTTGAAGCAGCTAAATATATAGTTTTGACAATTGGCCAAATTTACGTTTTTTAAAAATTTTAATCACTTGTTCGTAAAAATGTCTCTGATAATTTTTCATTCAGTTCTTACATGTATTTGACTTTTACCCGAAAACCAACTCAAATGTAGGGAAACAGTAAGATAAATACACCAGTAATGGTGATTTCAAGGTTTTATTTGAAAAAATAGGATTCCAAGCCTCCCAATTGATTCAAAAGTGCATCAAACTTCCAGGACTATTTTTTCAAATACAAACCTTGATGTGGCAAACCTTAAAGTAGGACTGAAGCGCTCTGAAGCCTCCACCGATTTGTTAACCGTTGTGAATTAAATTGTTTTTATGTGAGTAACAAATAACTTTTGATTTAAAATGATTTATAATTTAAAAAAAAGTTCCTACCTTTAAAGGCAAATCTTGATTTTGAAGATACAATTTACACATCCTTGTTTTTTTTTTGAGCAGGAGAATTTGTAAAACCGTCTTAACTCAAAATTATGTTAAAAGTACTTTTACCACCCTTTTCTAAATATGATAATTATGTATAATTTTTACGAGAATATTTAATTTTTAATTGTGTTATAATTACTCTATGCGGTTTGTAAATCACCAAATGATATTTTTAAAAATGTATTTTCGTTTAAACTGCTTTGCAAATGAGAACATACTGGCTTAGAACAGGATAGTTTAGAACAGGATAATCTTTTGAAGCAATTGAATTTAGTAGGCAATTGAATTGAAATGTCACAAGCTTTCGAGGTAAGTATATTTAACTGATTTGTGATAACAGTAAAAGTTCAGATGTGACGCACAAAATGGTTAGTGTATTATATCCAAAAAAAAAACACAAATAGTAAGTTTTATATTTCCGTTATATTTATCTACATTTCGACTAATAATAACGAAACAGAACTTCTTAAACAGAGTAACATAGACAACGTTTATTATGAATTCACTTAACCTGATCGTATATAAGAATTAGTAGTAATGTTATTACCTTTTGTGTTAAGAAAATGTCGGCATTTCTTATCTAGTTTTGGCTCCTATTTTTAACTGTGAATAGGACTTTCCTGGAAGTTTTCCAAAAGCTTTTCAACTAAATTTCTGCAATTCAGTGTTGGATAAAAAAACAAATTATCCTTTGTCCTGAAATCTTATCTCCTGTGAGTTGAATTTAACGAATTTAGACTTTTGCATATAACTAAACAATGCACTTGAAAACCATCGATTCTTAGAACTTTCATATCCAACATTTAGATAACGCATTATAATGTGCCAAAACCATGTAATATAATATATATTCAAAAGTAGTATTAAGTTCATTTTTTTCGACAAACTTTGTATACATCATGCTATATGCTATTGTTTTTTATTTATTTATTTATTTTTTACGAAATAATGGAATGCTATGATAAATAAACGCACACACACATACACACACACACATACACACACACACGCGCACACACACACACACACACACACACACACACACACATATATATATATATATATATATATATATATATATATATATATATATATATATATATATATATATATATATATATATATATATATATATATATATATATATATATATATATATATCACGCTCTTTGAAGCAAAATATTTTTAGTTTAAACTAATAAAAAATAGAAGGTTTAAAGCCTGTGACGATTAACAACACCATTCTATCCCATCTACATGACTTAAAATGCAAAAACCGTTTACATAGTTGACAAATATCAGTTTTGCATAGGTCTAATTAATGTATAGGAAATATGTGCCTTTCTGAAATTAACATTTCATTCATTTCATTTCCATTTTTTTTTCTTTTTGCTCTTCCTGGAGTTAAATTATCAGAGTTTCAGAGAAAACACAATCGATAAAAGTATATTCTTTTTTTTTTGCATGTTAACGATAGAAACACAGAGAAATGGTCTTTAAACAAGGTTTTAGGTTAACTTTCCATGTCTTATTCTTCGGGAAAGAATAATCTGTTTTTTTTTTTAAATATGAAAACATTGCAATTTCTTTTTTTCAAAATAGTATTGAGTTCGTATTTCTTGTAAGACTTTTTATACTTCACGATATTTGCTTTTGTTTTGATCATGAAATAATAGAATGTTGTAATTTCGTTCGCCTTTTCTTTACATGTTTAGTTTTTTAGGGAATAATGTTTTATACATCCAAAAAAATAATCTATAAAATAAGTTGACGAGCGTTTAAGTAATTACGAAAGCGTTATAAGCTTTATATTGAATACATCAGTTGAAAATTATACAGGTAAAAAAAAAATCAAACACAGAAGTGAATAACGAAATAGAACTGTCCATCATAGCTTTAAATTACTGGGAGAAGTTTTAAAACAAAATCATTCTCTAATCCTTAGTGTAATTAGCAGTTTAACGGATATGGGAATATTGCATTATTAAAATGATTTCTTCAAACTCTGGGTTTTTTTTAAAAACCTGTATTCGTAAATTGCTTTATGGTTACACTTGTTTTTGTGCATTATGGAGGGAGAGGAGGCGTGTTAATGCCAAGAATGAAATTTAGAAGAGAACTAGTACAAATAGTAGAAGAAATTCGAATCTGTTTAGTGTTTAGGGGCAAGAGATGATAGTATGATACTACTAGTCCTGGTTGGTGTACAGCATAATTTAGAAAAACTGATCAATAAGTTTTTCTAAATTAAGCTGTACAATAAATGCAAACGTAGTGTTCGAACACATCGGTCCGCTTCTCACTGCCTCAATGGTATACAATATTTTCCGTCTAGAACTGGACGAGCCTGTTTTTCCGTATACCATCATCGATTCCGAAGCATAAGATCAATATTTTCTAAAGAGCTGAAGATGTAAGTTTATATCAAACATATATTTTTAACATTTAAACCTGATTTCAAACAACACAATATGAATTTTGTAAACAAAATAACAATAACAATATTGTTAACAAAAATATAAGTACAATAATAAATAAAGATGATACAGAATGTGTACCCACTTCAGTTTCTCAAATTGTTAAGCATTAGTTTTCAGTAAATTTCAACAATTAATGGATTTTTCTGTTTTATTAATTTAATAAACCTATTTTGTCCAGCATTGAAACTCTATGTTAACAAGATGTGAGTTAAAGAAAGGAATTACAAAAAAAAAAAAAAAAAAAACCCTCCCAAAATATAATTTTGAAACTTAATGTGCAAAAAACTAATAAATGTACGAATAAAGCAACAGCAAATAAAATTGTAGCAAAAATATAACCTTTCCTGTTAAAAAAAGTTGTAATCGTTTGTAAAGTAAAACAAGAAGTTCCGTCTAGAGCTAAACGAACCTACTTTTCCCGTATACCCATATCTACTTTTCAGTATCTGATCAATATTCTCAAAAATAACTAAAACTGAAAATTATTTCAAACATATTTTTTTAATATTTTAATCCAATTTCTAGGAATAAAATCTGCCTTACTCATCTAAAGATTTAGATACGTGAAAAAAAAAATAAATAAATAAACGAACAAATAAAAGAGCAGCACCTTTTAAACAAAGCAGCTAATACACTTTTTTTCCATTAAAAAAATTCTTTAACCGCTTTCAAAAAGAAAAAAAATAACAAGCTCATTAAACTAAATACATCATTTAAAAAAAAAAAAAACAAAAACTCTTGATTTTTCCCCGGTTGCCTAAAAATAATTTTTCAAATTAATAAATGTAATTTCCAAAACAAATACAAAGAAAAAAAAATAATTTTCAATGTCCAAAAAAAAAAAAAAAGTCATACTAACAATAATTATTTCACAGTTAAAACAATGGCTGTAGAGTCGGAGTCAATCTCGTTTTGGGATAAAAGAGTCAGATTCGGAAGGCGAAGGTAATTAATTCAAAGACTCGGAGTAGGAATTGGTCATTTCCGTTAAAGTACGCAACTCTGCCAGTGTTTGCGGAGTCGAAGTCGGACTTATTTTGGGATAAAGGAGTTGGAGTCAAATATCCAAGAATCGGAGTCATTCATTTTTCCTCCGTGTATAAATGTTTGCCAAAACTACGAAGACAGAGTCGAAGTCGGAGGCACTAATGTTAAGTTTTTTTTTAACTGATGGAAATTTAACGAAAAATAGTTCAAATCAAAAAGTGAAATATAGGAATGAGGTGTCCTCGCCGAGATCTTTTGAGCAAAAAAAAAAGAAAAAAATGTTCGGATCGGACTATTCACTCAGAAGTTATTAAGGGGGGGGGGCAGACAGACAGACCGACTTGGCAGTTTCCTTTATTTCAACACCTTACTTTCCAATTTTTAATTTTTTGATATTTATTTAATTTTAATTTAAGTGTTTTTTTTTGGCTTTTTTTGCGATATTCAACATGCTTTCATGCTTTTTTCTTCTTTCTCTGACTTTTACTGTTAAAGTAGGCTAAAAATGACAATGCTTCAAAATCAGAAACACGTTTGTAAAGTGAAATCAATAGCAACTTTTTTTAGGGTAAAAAACACCGACATCTCGGTTTTTTCCCGTTTTCCCCCGTTCAAAAACACTTTGAAAAAATCAATTAAATTTTAAAAAACGACATTTAAACGTAAGAGTAACAAATTAAAAAAATAACAACATTTATTAAAAAAAAAAACAGCTAAATGAACGATTTTTATCAAATATATATATATATATATATATATATATATATATATATATATATATATTTATACACACACACATAAAAAATCGTCTGCAGCTTTCTTTTTTTTTCAGGTAAAAGATAAAGCACTCTCATATTAACTTTATTTTTCATCACCAAAAATAAAATAAGTAAACTCCGTACGCTTCAATGTCAACGCAATTTTAATTGTTCATTTTAATCATTCGTTTTTGAATAGGTTATTTTTCAAGAGCTTTTCCGAACAAAGTTTGTTTCAATTAAATCCGCTCTTTGAGTTCTAGATCTTTATTTGCCTTAAATTTCTCTACAGGCGTTCATATTAGTTTTTTGAGTATTTTCAAACTCCACAGATAATTCATACCGAGTGACGTAAGCAAGGAAAATCGATTATTTAGTGTGAGTGGTGATATTTAGTTTCTTGGATAGAGCTCTTCTATTGTTTCAGGATTCAACTACAAATTTAAAACAAACAAGATGTATAATACATTTTCAGCTTTGTGTTTTCTTCAATCAAAATTTTCCTGAAAACAATAAGGACGAGACATGAATTAGAGGAAGTTGAATACACTTATTAGGTTGAAATTTTTCAAACTTCCTGAGACAATAAAGTCTTTATTTGCCATTGAATACAAGCTAATTTATCATAGAAATATGAAATTAAAATTAAAATAGTGTAAGAGAATGACAATTGTTTTGCGTCAATATATTTATATTAACTTATTTAGCATTTTTATGAAATAACTGATTATGAAAAGGAGGGGGCTTCAGGTCATTAATTATTGTACTCCGTCTTTGGTTTTTTTCCTGCAGAAATGAAATATGAAAAGATGATTTTTACATCCTTTGGAGTTTTTCTGAAACACTGAGTTGTTTTTTAAGGAGAGTTAGTACCCCCTGTACCGTCCTGTAATTTGCACAGGTTCCTGTACCCTTTTCTGAAAGGCTATTAAAGATACAATTATAATTTTTTTATGTACCTTAAATAGACTTCTTATCTCTATACCGAAGCAGAGTTTTATAGAAAGAAAGCTAGTTTTTTTTTTTTTTTTTTTAATTCTAATGTGTAAGTCACTATTTTTTTTCCAAAAATGCCATTTTGCAACACAAAATCCCCTCTATAAAAAAAATAGAATGCGAGAAAAACTTTACTTCAGTATATCTATTTGAATTTGTGGAATAGGTGGTAAAAATAGGTGGTGTAATTACTCTCTCTTGTTTTTCCACAATTCATATATTTCTTACCAGGAGCCCAAACGATTGGTGTAATAGTGAAAAATATAAAATTGGTACCTCTCAAAAGAGCGTATTGAGGCATTTTTGGCGCGAATATTATTTGTTCTCATGCCCCCGTTATTGAGATTTCAAGTTTTATAGTTTGCCGAAATTTTGTAAAAGGCACAAAATTTAAGGACTTGGAAAGAAGTGAAAGTACTACGTCACTTCACCATCTGCGTGTTTGAAAACGTCCGTCTGCAAAGCGTTTGAAAAGATGCATTCCATTTCTCACTGAATTTCGCTTAATTTGGTTTTAAAACCTTAATTTTCATGATGGTGACCCGAGGGCAAATAAGTTATGCGCCTAAAAACATTTTTCACTATGATCTTGGGATTCCAACACATTATGATTTTTTTATTATTGCACTATCACACTGGTACCCAACCTACGGCCCGCTACCCATATGCGGTCCGCGAAGTTGACTCGTATGGCCCATTGTTTTGTGCTATGTTACAAATCGAAAATTACGAATCATAACAATATCTTAAATTTGGAGTAAACTATTAAGAAATAGGTTTTTCGTAACCAAATGCAAACTTGACATTAATATATTAAGGGGGTCCGGGACACATTTTGAAAAATTTTTTATTATGTACTTTAGAATTTTGAAATTTTTTGAACTGATTCATCATTTATTTAATAAGCAAAATCATAACATAAATATGAAAAAAAATTATTTTTTTATTTCAATTTAATTGGTTTTTTTTTAAAAATGGGGTTGCTTTAAATTGCTATAATTCAAAATATTGTTGGTCAATTTTCAATTTTTTTTCAAAAAAAGTATGCACAAATATCTAAGCTTTAATTTTTATTCGGCGATTTTAAAAATATTGATTCAATAAAAAATAAAAAAATATTTGAAGAAAAATTTCGAAAAATTCAAAGATACTTTTTTTAAAAAAACCATAATTTTTGCAGTAAACGTTTTTTTTCAAATTCGCCGAATAAAAATTAAAGTGAATTGCTTGAAAAAGATATGCTCCAAGTTTCATTACTTTATCTCTATCGGTTCCTGACTTATAAGAGTTTGAATGCAAGAAATCGGGAAAAATTGCATCATGGAGAAAAACGCGTTTAAAGTTTTAAAGTTATGTACACATTCGTTAGATGCATGCAACAAAAATAACTTTAACTTTCGTTCTATTTAAGGTAGAAACAAGATTCAAACGTCCTCTTAAGCAGAAAACAACGGAGCAATTTTTCAAATTATTAAAAAAAATTGCAAAATTTGAGGATTTTTGTGTCCCGGACCCCCTTAAGCACAAAATATTAACCAGAATTTCTCGTTTGTAGTTTTCTTTTATTTCTCATGCTTTCCTATGCTATTTAGAAACAAAGAAGACATTAAGAAAACAATATGTCTTCTGACTGGCCCACAGGAATCATCTTTAATACAAGGTGAAGCCTTCGAGTAAAAAAAAGGTTGAGCATCACTGCAATATCGTATGGTTTTCGTAAAAGAGCATCGCGTAGTACTTTACCAAGTTTTTAAATTTGACACTGTTCTGAAAATTTCGGCTGAATTTAAGACGTTATAAGTCAACAACGTAGAATCATTATTTGTAAATATACAGGCGAACCAAAAGACCTTTTAATTTTTCTATTACGGGCAAAGCCGTGCGGGTACCACCAAACATAAATAAAGAGCAAAAGTTGTGATTTCGAAAAAACTTGATGAGGGTAATTCAAGCCTGGTGGGATCTTAGACTATTTGTTTATCACTATAAAAAACATATTATAGATATATTTATATCTAAATAAGTAAAATTCGCCACTATGATCAATGGGCATGTGTATTTGCAAGTGAGTTAAGTTATAAAGCTTTCACATTCCCAGTGCAATAATGTACATACAGGGTTTGTCCGAAAAGTAATGAGCCTCATTTTTTTGCCACGCGAATATATCACGCACACCTACGTGACCGGTTGGAAATGGTGAAAGGGACTCGAAGCTTTCCAGAGATGCCTGGTTCAGTCGGCTTACGAACTGTTGGAGCGATGGGAAGTCGTTTTCAGTGAACCCCCGCGCAGCGCCTCGTTGTATTGTGTAGGATGGAGAGAACTTTGGAGCAACGCAAGGCGATAAAATTTTGCTATCAAACTCCAAAAGACGGGGATGAAAACGTTTAATTTGTTTACTCTGACCTTTAAGGGGGACCGTAGACCTTGAAAGCTTTTTCTTTTGTTTATTAATTTTGAAATATGAAACTGAGCATAAAAGTTAGTAAGTTTATTAGCATGCAAAATATCAAGCAAAAAAAAAAAAAATGCAATAACATAAAAATTTAATTAAAATTAAAAATTTTGAAATTTAAAATAAAAATTTTAAAATGCTCCATGCGACTCAATTTTTGCTCTATTCTCAAACAATTTGCATTTTATCAGAGAACAGAACATTGCCAAGAACTTTGGGTATCCATTTAAGGATTTGTCCATTATTAATTGCACAATATTTTTTTTCGCTTAAAGCAGAAGTTTTTGTTGCGAATATTACATAAAAATCAAAACTTTAATATTTTTAAGCAACATAAAATTCTCTTAAACCTTAATGCATACCCAGTTTTATCAAATTACTACCAAAGTATCATATTCTGAAATTTGAAGCATATCGAACAAAAATTAAGTCGCGTGGAGCTTTTTTCAATCTGTGTCGCATCGAATTTTCCAGTCCGAGATAAATGACGTTAAAGTCTAATTTCACCTACATTTCATGTTCTTCGTAATTTTAATACCTCCCGAAAGATATTTTCACGATGACTAAAAATTTGAAATTAATACCAATGTAAGAATTTATTGAAACTTAGTTTACATGTTTGACACTTAGTTTTACTTAGTTTTTCGACTTTGTTTACATGTTTTACAGCCATTTTAATGGAAAATACACTCTGTTTACTTTTTTTTAAACGCATATAACTTCGCGATAAAACATCAGATCAACAAGAGGTTTTTTTCATACGATTCAGCACACTTCATATATTGTTTTTTCCACGGAATAAAAAAATCATATTTTTGACCGATTTGAGCTATTTGGAAGGTCCACGGTCCCGTTAAGATGATTGCATTATATACTCGCAGGTCAAAAAGTGGCACAAATCGTTCAAGGAAATTGCAGAATAGGTGGCCGATGAGGATCCTTCTGAGCGTCTTTACTGAACAAAGGCAGTCAAATGAATGTTCGTTTGATGTTAGAACAATTAAATTTGTCAAAAACAGATGTTCATCGAATTGTTACGGAAGACTAGGCTATTCGCGAAACTTTTGCCAAAAGTCTTGTCCGACCGTCTTCATTGTCAACTCCTATCTGACCCGGATTGGTGTTTTAACGGTGCCACAGGTCCCCTATAACCCTGGTAGACTTCTTGTTACACAATTTGAAAAGGGATCTGAAATGAAAGAATCTGGAAACTCTGAACAGTATTCATAAGAACACGACGATTTCTCTGCGCGGAGGTTCACTAATAACGACTCTCCCACTGATTCGAGAGTGCGTAGACGGCTGAACCAGGCATCTCTAGAAAGCTTAGACACCCCTCCACCATTTCCAACCGATCGCGCAGGTTTGCGTGGTATATTCGAGAGGCAAAAAAATGAGGTTCATTACTTTTCGGACAAACCCTGTACACTCATGAAAACTTTTTATATAACTAAATTTGAAACACAAAATTTAAAAATCGACCCATGCATATGAGTAGATGTTTCAAGTGGCCTCTCATTTTTTCAATGCTACGATGCCACTGCAAGCTCTAAGTTCTTCATATTAAAAGATATTTTTAGCAACCAGGAACACGTGCACATAGCAAGTACTTAAATATCACTTGCTATATCGTTTATTTGATTCGTTAAAAGGTAATATTTTTTTCTCATACCTAATACAAAGCAAAAAAAAAGTATTTTTAAAAATATACGAAATCGTTAAACATTTTTTAATACAAATAAATAACCACCGTTTTACCTAACATTCTTACCAAGTTGCGTAATAGTTATATCAAGGTTTAAAGTCAACTTCAAAGAAAAGAGGAATGAAAGAAACGCCTCCATTATCGAAGGTTTACTTTCCCTTGGCAGATTCAAAAGAGCTTTCTATCCACTAAAAAGAAAAAAAATCAAGCCTAAACCATTTTAGATTTCTAAGTTTTAAAAAATGGTTTAATAAAAAAGTCCAGGGAAAGTTGGAAAAATAAACTTTTTTTATTTTATTCGAAATCGAATCACATCTTTTTTTTTCTCTCTAAACTTCTGCAGGTGAGAAAAGATGATTTTTTTTTTGTTTTGCTTGAAAGAAGGATATAACACAAGTTTCTTTCGAGCAAAAGTTGTGGTTATTTGAAAGTTTCTCTGAAGATTAAAAACAAATGCATGCGCATCTAATACTATGCTAATGTGTTCTAGAGCAAATTGAATTTAAATAATCATATATATATATATATATATATATATATATATATATATATATATAGATATATATATATATATATATATATATATATATATATATATTAGGTATATTTTATGTGGTAAAACTTTAAAAGGAAAAAGTTTTCTCTGTTAACTTTTAAGCATAATTTTGGAATTATTTTTCATACGAAGAAGGTGTTGGCTTATTTCAGGTAGTGTTAATGTGTTTTGAAAAATAAATAAATAAATATTTCAGATTGTATTTTTACTGGTTAAATTTCTTTTCAAAAATGATAAGCTATAGGAAATTATTACAGAAATAAATTGACCGAAAAATCGAAATCAAAAGCTGTCGATCAATTATGTCTTCTTTTTTGTGTGTGTGTGTGGGGGGGGGGGGCATTTATAGCAACCTTACGTTTCTTTTTCAGAACTTAAATGTATTGTAGTTGCACTACATTAAATTAATCTATAAGGTTTTATTTTACAACCACTTCACGTGATTAAACAGCTTTTTTTTCTATCCAGACCAAGAACTGAGCAATTCCTTATCCAGCACCCTCAGAAGGAATTGATTGAAGGACTTATTTATTTGGAGAACTTTGTGAATATGACTTATGTGATGTCACCAGAACATCATTAGCAAATACGGATGATTTGTGACTGGCTGGCATCGAACCTGAACCCTCGAGTAACGAGGTCCAACACCGTACCAATCAGGCTATCACGACCCCAATTTAGGACACCTACGGGATCCGAATAACGACCTCAAAGAGAATGTTAGTAACTCTTAGCATACTGCCTGCACTTACTTTACTGTAAGTTAATTAGCTCATTATTATACGTATGCAGTCAACTTGGAATTCCTGAACATGCACATTCAACTGTTTTCTAACCAGCTCTTTCGATTGCACTAACATTTCCAACCTTTCTTTTTCTAAAAATATGGCTCATATTTAGTGATTGCTATACCGATATACCGAATATCGTTATTTCAAGCATTTTTTTCAATTTTGTAATATCGGTATGTGCTGGGGTTAAATACCGGTATTTTTCGTTATTAGCTGAAAATAATGAAGAGTTTAAATTAAAGAATTTTCAATTTCACTCTTTTTAAATCTCTAATCATATTTTAAATGTGCATTAATTTTTCCATGATACAGAACAAAAATCCATCCATTGATGCAAAAATTTGCCTTCAAAAGCACGAACTAATAGAATATCATTAATTAAAAGTAGTGGAAAGATTTCCAAACGATATTGTTATTACTAGATGGTGAAATGAATTGCATTTTAGTGCAATTTTGTGCGCCATGATTTTATTTTTTTTCCTTTCCCTGATCATTCAGTTTCCTTTTTGTGAAAGTTAATTTCAAATGTAATTTTGAATGAATTTTTCCTATGAGCAATTTATTTCAACCATCGATAGCAGTAACACTTTTTGATTTCTTTTTTGATTATTTATCTCAAATGTACTAAATTTTGACAAAAACGTTTTCTTTTTAGCATAACCAATGATAATTTGTTGTGACCAGTAATGATTTAGTGTTCTGTTTCGCAATTTGGCTTTATACTTGGCATTATAATATTTAGAAATTATATAGTGCCTTGAAGATTTGCATAGAGGTAAAGCAAAAACAATTAAAACGTATTTTCAGACATTTGCACAATTATAATTGTAAAGAATTTTGAAAAGAAATCGAAAACGAATAAGAGAAAATAACAAGATCAAATTTAGTCACGTTTATCGCAAATTTTAAACCGAAGGACTAATAAAATGCCAACACAAACCTCTCCTGCTCAAAAGAAAACGAAGTTAATTTTGGAAAAGTATCATCTCTTGGGGAAAAAATTACAACTGGATATGATTTTTTAAAGTAATAATAATAATAACAATAATAATACATACACACACTCAGAAAAGGATTTATCCGCAAATAACACGAATGAGGTTGAATTATTTGAAGATGAAGGACTTCTAGACAATTATAGGAAGTGCATCGCGCATTGTTAAGAGTACTAGCGACCTGCGTGAATCCAGAAAGAGTATTTTCAACTCTAGGAATGTTAAGCACTAAAATGAGTTCCAAGCTTAGAAACAATTCAATAAATAGATTTATTATGTTTGTTACTATTATTGGTTTTTTATTATGACATTTGTTCCTTAATTTAATATTTGTTCACAATACGTTTTCATAAATAATGAAATTTGAGTGCAAAATTACTAAATGTGGCAACGAAATAATGTGTTTTTGAGCATTTCTTGAGAAATTTCGAATACCGGTGTTCCGGTGTCACGTTTCAAAAATACCGAATACCGGTATTAAATTTTTGGTCCGGTATTTCAATCTCTACACATATTCTATCTCATCTAGTTTTATGTAGGAATATCTATAAAATAATGATCCTTCTCAAATCCCAAACAGAAGACTGTAAATATCCGATCTAAAAAAGTTCAAAGAACTTTTATTGCCGTTTATATTGTAATTACCAGCCATCCCAGTCTCATCATCTTCTTTTTCACTTGTATACTTTGTACGTTTTAATGATTTATGCTTTTGTATGTGTTTATGTATGTATCGAAATTGCTCCAGCGAGTACGTGATCGCTAGTACTGTTCTGTTCCCCCAAATCACCACATTTGGTTAAAGCCTCACCAGGGTTGGTACAGTGGTGATTGGTGGGGTTCGAATAAATTCATAAAATGAAAAAATAACTTTGATCTCCAAGTGTGCAAAATAAATTTAGCTTACCAGTGTTAAGATAATTTTAGCTTTGACGAGAGTTTCACATCCTATAGATCTGTTATGGCTATTCTAGACTGATGATCAAAAATAAAAGTTAAACTGAAGCAAGCTTCTGCCATTTACTGCAACTGAACTAATAAAATTGATTCTATATCACTTAAAAACTAACGGCTTTTCGCTTTCATATAACAAGTCTAACAATACTAAAATTTTATGTTTTATGAACTTAAAATCATTTTATATATGACATCAGAGTATTGTTATTGTGAAGTTTTAAAATATCTGTAAAAGAAAATAATAAGATTTTTTTCCCTATGCACTAATTAGGCAAAAGACAACTGCGAGCAACAAAGATACTTTTTGAATCTTTTGCACTTTTCTAAAAGTTATACTTTCTATTTACCTGCTCTTAGGGAATTAAATACAAATCGTTCGGATTAAATCGTTTACAAAGTTTCCTAAATAACAGTCAGAAAGTGTGCTGGAGGAGAGATAAGTAAAGCTATTTTCTTCTAACCGAGAAAAGGTTTAATTGGATGGAAGTTAATTACATTACTTTCAAGATAAGTTCTAATCTAAAGATTTTTCAAGCCTTTGTTTATCTGTAAGTATCAAGAACGGTACATTGGTTGGTGAAGCCGTTTAATAAGATCAAAGTAGTACAGAGTGTTGTAAAAAAGTTATATCCAACGTATCAATGAATTGGATGTATATTTAAAAAAAAAGAGGCTTTTTTTTAAAGAAAGATTAAATATTTAAAAAAAAAAAAACGAATCTTGTCTGTTTTTTTCTTTTTTTAGGGCACAAAGGCTATGTTTTGGAATAGTGCTGCAGTAATGCTCCTTCGACGTAAAAGACCAGTGCCTAACCACTATGCCACTCTGTTGGCGGTTTGGCAAATTCTCAGATAGTTTCTGTTTAAGAACTCACGCTGAAAACGTTGAGAAAAACAAATCAACTATTCAATTTTGTTGCATTTTGCCTTTTATATTACTGATTTTTTTCTTTAACAAAAGCCCAAAAGTTTTGGTTGATGGCTGTCTGCCCACATAACCACACAATCATTTGCATTTAAAAAAAGGGCTACTTGTTAACCCAAAACACGTGTTTGTATATTTTTTATGCCCTTTTACCGTTGGTAAGTTTAGATAAATTAATATTAGATCAAAAATACGACGTTCAAACTTTTATAGGGAAAGAGCGTAAATATATTAATGAATTATTTTATAGACGATTAATTTTTAACAACGGTTTGGGGAATAAACATGTTAAAGGTAAGCGTTTAACTCTTATTTATAGAAATTCAAAACACATAAAACTGGATAAGATTAGTTGTTTTAAATCAAGTATTCTTTATTGCGCAAATTGCTTTACTCCCACTAAAAACTGCGTAAACCAGAAATATTTCTTTCTCTTAATATAAGAAACTGATTTGAATCTCAGGAGAAAAGAAAAAAAGAAACGGAAGAAAATCATTTTTTAAAAGTAGGCTACAGATATAAAGCCTGTACTCACCTGTTAATTATAAAAAAAAAATGTCAACTATGCTTTTCCTTTATTTTCCATTAATTTATTTATCGCCTGCAATGCTTCATTTATTTATTTGCTGTTTTTTGATTTAGTTATTGTTTGCGATATTTATTTGGATTTTTCGGAATGGCAATGCTGATTAAGTGTAAATAGGTTATATTAGAGTGGTCTCACAAAATGCGAACATTACTTTTTCCACAGTTGGCGGTTAATGGTATAATCGTATTATGTAAAATGTGACAATAAGTTTAAGTCTTTTTGATATAAAAATTTAAAACTTTGATTGATGGGGGGGGGGGGAGGGGAAACGGAACAATTAGTATTTAAATTTAAAAGACGTAGAACGGCAGAAGCACTTGTTTTTGAATTTAAAAACAAAAACCCAAAAACCTCCAAAACGAAAAAATCGACGCATCTAGAATGAGTTGTCAGAATGAAAGAAAATTTTACGTACTCAAAAGCAACATTAATGTAGTAAAGATATCACGAAATGAAAGCAAAAATGTATTTTTTATTATTCAGGAAATATCTCAAATGCATGAAGGTTTTAGTGCGCTCTTCAGTACTAGAGTAGAGTGATTTTTTTTTTTTTTTTTGCGAGTTGCTATAGTGCGGAAAAGTTGCGATTGGTGAAGACTTGAAAAAAAAAAAAAAAAGAAAGAAAAGAAACCGGATAATATTTTCCGATAGCGCAACGAGCCTGAAAATTCGGAAAAATGGAAAATTTTGTTTTTTTTTTTACGATTTTTAAAAAAAATTTTGTAACAATGTTTTTTTAATGCTCTAAGGTGGAAAAGTTGCGATTGGTGCAGCCTTGAAAAATTAAAAAGAAATATTAAATCGAATAATACCTTTTTTCTAGTTTTGGAACAAGCCTAAAAAGTCGAAGAAATCGAAGATTCCAACTTTTTTATGTGATTGAAATTTTTTTTAATGTGATTAAAAAGGGTCCCCTCCCCCTTTTTTTTCAATACTATTTGGAAAACCCTTTTAGAAAGCAATATGTTTAAAAAGCAATATGAAGTCCCATTTTTTACTACTATCCATTTTCAGGTAATAGAAGATTATAAAATGTTAAGCGAAATTTCTACCATTCATTACACAAGTTTTATTGTTTTAAGTGTTACTTGTTGAATCTAATTTATAATCGTATTTTTTGGACTTCAATGTTACTCTTATGCAACCATCTCTTGATTTTAATTCGCAAACTTTAATCGAAGCCTCCGTCACTATCTTCACGCATCTTTCGGCTGCTTGTGTAATGGCGGAGGAATAATTTGACATCCAAGTCTGGTATAGTACCTGTTTTAATAAAATATTTACTGACTTCGTTGGAAACTTTCGAAGCAAAAATGGAGGAGATAACTTTGCCGTGCTCCAAGCAATAATCTCTGTAATAGGTGTCTTTGAATTTAGGGATGGAATGACAAAGTCTCTGATGTTTTTAGTTTTAGAAACATACTCTCTGGCTTTTTAAACCTTTTAAAAACTCTAGTTCTCATATGAGCCTTTTTTCATCAAAAGGCTATATATCAATAAATTTTTCGTGATGCGCAAAGGAAGAGTTTCTATCAATGACAGGGTAAACAACTTTTTTCAAGTACTCAGGCAAGCATTCACAGGTTTGAATCTCTTTGTAAACATGAATGGGACCGTTCGTGTAGTTTTTGCAGTTTTTTATTAAAACTAGACTGGTATGGTAGGCATGTAGCATTTCAAGATAAAAGTAACAATGTCTTTTAACGCATCTGATGGGATCGTTATATTTACGTATACAGTCTGAGAACTGTATTTGCCCAAGTGAGTCATCTGGAATGTGAGGGTGGGCGGGGGCAAGATCTGACCAATCATTTGGACAATTGCAACTCTTTAGTGCTTGAGATATATCCAAAAGGAAAATTTGATCCTCACTCAAGCATTTTTTGTTTACTTCTATGGTTTTACAGTCAATTACAGTAAAACCTGTAAAGTTGACCACTCTTGTAAGTTGATTACCTGTATTTGTTGACCACCAATATGCACCAAATTCGGCTGAGAACCATATAACAAACCCTTTGTACGAGTAAGTTGACCACTAAAGTACTGTACCGCAAGTGGTCAACTTACATAGGTTCCACTGTACTTAAAAATCGATCACCGGCTATATTTCACAACCTTTGACACGTTCTTCTACTGGTCCAGAAAATAAACTGGGATCGGTTGTTTCATCATTCAAATGCCGAAAAAATGACGATAAGGCAACTCGATGAAATGGAATAAACAAATAGCCCATTAGAATGGTCGTCCTACATAAAATTTAGAATTGACGAATCACGCCTCTTTTCCACCTGATATAAATTTAATAACCATCATAACCTATGGTGTTAAAGTCATCTAGTGAAATTCGTTGTTCATTTAGATATGAAACAATGCTATTCACTATGTTTTTGGCTGATCCAGAGTTTGGATACATCTGGCATCGCTTAAAGTTTGCGGATTTAAATCAAGACATGGCTACATAAGAGCAACGTTGAAATCCAGATCAATTACGCCCGAGTTTTGCCAAATATCTGATTAATTAGATTAAAAAAGTCACACTTCAAACAATAAGACTTATGTACTGTATTGTAAAAGTTTTGCTAAATATTTTATAGTCTTCTATTATCTGAAAATACCTCGGGATGCGCAAAGAATAGGAGTTTTGAATAATTAGAAGATACCATCAAAATCGAGAAGTAAATGAACGTTTATCTCTAATATATTGCTTTTTAAAAGAGTTTTTCCTATATTGTTAGAAAAAAGGGAAAAAAGGGGGTGGGGGGGCATTTTTATACACTTTTTTTATTTTATTTTAATTACATAAAAAAGCTGAAATTTTCAAAATTTTCGATTTTTTTGGCTTGTTCCTGAATTAGAAGGTATAATTCGATTCCAATATTTCTTTTTATTTTCGCAAGGCTGCACCAATTGCAACTTTTTCCGTCTTAGAGCATTAAAAAAAAAAAAAACAATGACACAAAATTTTTAAAAAATTCGTAAAGAAACATGAAATTTCAAAATTTTCCAAATTTTTAGGCTTGTTGCGCGATTGGGAGATTTTATCCAATGTCAATTTTTTTTTGTTTTCAAGTCTTCACAAATCGCAATTTTTCCTCACTATAGCAACTCGCAAAAAGAAATTTGTTTTTTTTTTCTCACTCCACCCTATTCAAAACCCTTCAGTGTAAAAGTACCATGCAATACAGGCGAGCATTGAAGCATAAGAGTCTCGTAAAATGTCTTATGTAAACTCTGAATACAGTTTCTGTATGCATGCTAGTCTTCAGTGCTAAGCACAAAAGTCTAATCTGCACTTTTTGACAAAATTCAGTTACGGTTACCAGGTGGTTCTTTGTCACATATTTTACCTAAATACAACATTGTATATGGTCATTTGTCAATGGAAAATATCTGAAAAAGTTGCATTTGAATCAAATACACGGAGTCGCAAAACTTTAAACGGCAATTTCTCCTCTTCACATCTTTATAAATAATATTTTCTAATACGTTTTCTCAAAGTACGGAGCCTTACGATGTTGATATGTTTTGAAGCTATATTGGTAAA
Organism: Uloborus diversus; assembly: GCF_026930045.1. Classification (NCBI taxonomy): domain Eukaryota; kingdom Metazoa; phylum Arthropoda; class Arachnida; order Araneae; family Uloboridae; genus Uloborus; species Uloborus diversus. Next base: position 152,442,778 of record NC_072739.1, on the reverse strand, counting down.
ATTCAAAGCATATGTGGAACTTTAAAATATCGTCCATTATTAAAATTAACACATGCGTTGTGTAAGCTATGCAAAAAAGCCTAGTCTTAAGTGATATTGTATCAAATTTATAAAATTTTTATTTTTGATAAAATTACTGTACCTTTTTCCAGTTGTTATGTAATAATGGTCAACTTCAAGGCACGGGCGACCCCTCAAGATATTTTTTTTCTATCGAAACTCATTTGCATGACTAAATATATGTACAAAAGGCAACTTTTACGCACTAGTACTTAAAGTTTATCAGATTTTGATTTTTTTCACTCCACCCTACTGCAGATACGGTTTTCGCGCTTGACACGACAGACCAAATGGATCAACTGTTTGGATGTAGGATGTCCCTCTCACCTTCTCAAGCGATAATAAATCTGCTTTATCTGTGACAAAATCGATGATGGTCAGAGAAAATGATAATGTTGGAGAAGAGATCCTCTGAAATTCTCCTGTTTAAAAATTCTCCTGTTTAATTCCCTGGAGACAGCCATGAATGCCAATACATGGAGCTAAAGTATGGGATTAATGTACCGCAAGGATGTCGTAGTGTTGTGGATTGATACAAGGAAAGACCATGTACCATAAGCCAGGGCACTCGATATAATTAACCCCGGAGCGGGTCTGGTGCACCGCTGAAACCAAAGACAGGATTAGGGCTTCCACATTGTCACCTCGATTTGGAATAGTATCGCATTTGATGGAATTGGACTGCAACTAAATGGATCTAAATAGTTCTTAAAGACGGAACTAGATTAAATTGGGGCAACGGGGACAATCGTGTACGCTTGTGGAAACCTGTTGTGAAAACCCTAAACTGGTTTTGCTTTTGATTAACACACCAAACCCACAACTGGGAGGATGCTATGAGGTGCTTCTGTATGAGAAGCATTATCACCCTTAATATTGATCCACAATTCCATGATAAATTAACGGTGCGTTTGGGGCACACTTCAGACACATGTGTTGACAGTCATGGTGAGATTCTTAGACGTAATGTTTTGACAGGACAATGCTCAGTCACACACAGTAATGGATGTTGAGGGACTTTATTTGAGACATTAACACCGTCTCTAGTCTGCTCGATCCTCTAATTTGGTTCAGATTGAGCATATGTGGAATCACTTTGGGCGATAAGGGTTACGGCCTCCGAGTTTGATGAAAGTAGTGGTACCTTTACAGTAAAAGTGGCAGGAGATAACATAGGACAGGGCTTCTCAAACTTATAGCCATTAAACCACTTATGTCATATTGAATAAGTTTACCCCTTTCATGGAACATTGTTCATTGCGACCCTTTGTAATTAGAGTGTATAGATACTTGTAGTTAGTTGATAACTGAACTTCATTAAATTAACCATTACTAACTAGAGGAGAATATCTCTATTTCAAAGAGGGAGGTAGTTTACAATATATTAACTTCTTTACGAAATCTGGAGTACAAAAACAGACAGAAATGAATATATTTACTAAAACGAATAAAAATCAAAATTAAACATCGAATTAGGGGAAAAGTGAGGTCGTTTTATCGGACGCTATTTCAATATTTAATCGTTGGTTTAATCGTTGACAACTGGAGTCTAATATTATGATCAGCAACTATACTAGACAGCTTTGGCATTTAGTTTTGGTGGTTGCATAGGTTGAAAATCCGGATTCGCATCGGTAAGTTGTGGTTAATTGGAAGAACGGGCTTTGGGTCAACGACTGATATTTTTTGTTTTATAGCCAAAGCCAAAAATGGAGGCAAGCACAGACTGACAAATTCTGTGAAATCTTAGTAGCCAGGTAAAATTTGTAGGTTCCTGAAAAATTAATTTTGTCAGAGATTGTGGGAAAATTCAGTATAACATGGTTGCTAAAATAACATTGTTCTGAAAGAATCAATCCCCAAGGTATTTCTTTTTTAATCGAACTTGTCAGACCCTTCAGGTACTATCTGAAAGGAAGATTTCAAGATCCAGTTCGAAGTTGTGTCAATCAAACATTCATATTCACTTTACATACCACATGGTTTTGTAGAAGCAGATAACGGTTCGACCATCTGAGCATGATTTTGCCACATTGTACTTTGAGTTGGGCTCAAAAGACAACTCCTTACTTCAAATGTGAAAATTCTAGCTTTCAAATGCAAAATTTAACTATCTTTTAATTTTTTTTAAAACTTTCTCTTCGAAGTTTGCAGCGGAGCCTTGCTAAAATTCAGCGTACCCAAAAGGGTCCGTGAACGTAGGCTGACGTAAGAAATCATACAATACTTCTAAGCCCCAATCTCGGAAAGTATCGCTTTGTACAATCATACTAGTGGTGGTCCAACAAAGTACTAAAATCTCGATTCATTTGAAATTTTTTCCAGGAATAAATTATCATTTTGTTTTTATTTTTTAATCACTTTCTTATTTTAATGTTAACATAACTTTACACTAATTTAACTTACATTAATATTATATTTCATCCGTTTCATTCTGTTCACTTTTTTTTGATGATTCGATTGTTGTTTAGGGAGCTTGTACTGTACATACACCCCATTTCGAACTACGTCCCGCAGTTTCAGTAACTTGTTTAAACAATTGATAAAAACCTAACCAAAAAAAAAACAAAAAAAACATTCATTTCTAAGATTGTGTCCCATCATTTCTTGAAAAGGTAACAAATTTAGCTTGGAACGGAAATCAATACAGAATTTCGTTTTCGCATTGTGTAATAAAGATTACTTTGTTTTATTATCTAATCGGCTTCCAGACTGCATCCTTTGGACTTTGTCACGTCATACAGTTAAACTCGGGAAGATTACGACAAACAGAGTGCCTATCGACACTAATCCAGTCCCTCCGGAGGCCATTAACCGAGCAGTAGACGTACATCAAGTCGACAATAAAAAGTAGGGACGAGAAACTCGAAGAGAGCGATTTATTTAGTACTTGAAAAAAGTGTTGTCATGCAAAAAAGAACTTCAAAGTCATTTATTACACTTTCACACAGAACACTCATGTATACATATATATGTTTATGCATTGCTGTGTCAATTGGGGTACATGGGGTTGTAAAAAGGAGGGAACCGGTATAAAAAATTGCAAAGAAAGAAGGAATCCCATGAGAGTCCGGCGGTATTTACCGATCGAAAAAAAAAACAATCGTGTAGGAAACGTTTGCTCGTAGGCACAAATATATTTTGCGAGGTTATCAACAAAAATATTTAATAACAAATGAAATAGATATTTTTTTCCTACAATGGCACACCATGTTGAGGCGGGGGGGGGGGGGGGGCGAGAGGAGATATTTAATTAGAAAAAGTTCAGCATAAAATGCGATGTTGGTTTAAGTTTGGTATTATTTTATTTGTATGAACTGTTTCATATTTTTTATATTTATTAACAAAATAAGAGTTTTTTCAGCTGTCGAAAACAATTTATGTTGAACCTTAAAAACAATGATGAACTTGGTTTAAATGGGCAATAAGCATGTCAGAAAGAAGAAAAGGCTTGTAGTTTATTAATCAAGATTTTCTCATCAACTTGCGATGAGAAGTAGCACCGTTTTTGCGGACCACTTTAAATGCGATTGTGAAGAAAATTTCATCTTCTACGAGAAAATTTTCAGTTGCAGTTCTGCTGTGATTAATTTAGAATGAAGTTCCTAAACAAGGGGAAAGTGTAGTATCTGGATGCTTGAACGAGACGATCGGTATTTGCTCGCAGTTCTGCTTTAGGTTCGGCTTTGGGGTAGCTGTCTTTAATCTTTTGGCGACTTGGGCAACTCTTAAATGGATTCCCCTATGTTCCCTATACTTTACTTACAGAGAAGATTGACCAAAAGTAAACAAAGAGGTTTCCAGAAGATTTGCCACAATACCATTTTTGGATTTTTTCTCTGGAATAAAAGCAAGTATAGTAGGGATTGCAATACCGAACCAAAAATGCAATACCGGTATTCGGCATTTTTAAAACGTGATACTGGAATACCTGCATTAATACCGGTATTAGAAATTGCTCAAAAACCTATTAATAACTTATTAGGTTTCGTTGGCATATTTCATATTTTTGTGAAAAAGTGCATAATTTATGAAAACTCATTGTGAACGAAAAAGAATATTAATGAAGTAAGAAATGTCGAAAAAAATAGCAATAGTAAGAAACATAATAGATCTATTGAATTGTCACTAATAAGCCTGCAGCTCAGTTTAGCGAACACATTTCCTACACTTGACGATACTCCATCTGAATTCACGCTGGTGTGTGGTAACATTAATAATGCTCGATACACCTCCTCTAATTGCGTCAAAAGCCGTCATCTTCAAATTAGTCGGCGTGTTGGCTTTGGAAGAATTATTTGTTAATTAAACCTATTTATGTTATATTTGTAAAAGTACTACATTGGTCTGCTTTTTAAAACAATTCGTGTTTCTTTTTTCTCTTCCTTAATACTATACTGAATCAACAATAATCCTAAAAATGACACATTCTCATCGGATGCTTCAAATATTTCTACATTAATGCTTCATTAATAATTTTACTCTTCGTAGTTTAAAGCGCACGTGCGCTAAGCACGCTATTAATGCCTAGAATAAACCTTTAAATGAGCGATGCAATTTAAGATTATCTCGTTGGTAATACACTCCTGTTTGTGAAAATTGCAACACCACGAAGGACTTACGCGAGTGAGTTGAAAGTTGATGTAAAGTAGGGCATGATATGCAAATCATTAGAATTGCAGACCGGTAGCGCATGCGTATGCTGAGCAGCGCCTTCTGAACGGCGGAGCGAACCGAATATAAATAGGCGCCTGTAGCGAGGCGTGTATGGTTGTATGCTAGAGTAAACGTTAACTGAATCTTTATTATGCCTCTTCGATGAAAGAAAGCGAAATTTGTGCAAATTTCGGAGTTTGAACGGGGCAGAATCGTTGGTCTTCGTGAAGGTGGATTATCTTATCGTGCAGTAGCCGCTCGTGTGAAGCGTAACAGCAGCGCAATCATGCGTGTTTGGAAGCAGTGGACAGACGAGGGTCGGACAGCTCGGAAATCCGGAAGTGGACCTCGAAATGTGTCGTCAGCTCACGATGACAGACACCTGGTGCGTATGGCGCTGACGGACCGCACAGCTTCTTCTAGACAATTGGCAGCACAGTGGTCAACAACTACAGGTGTTTCATTGTGTGCTTCATCAATTCGGAGACGTCTGCTGCAGTGTGAGCTGCGCGCAAGGATTCCTTAATTCAAGATTCCCCTCTCGCAAAACCATCGCAGCCTGCGGCGACAATGGGTCACTGCGCATAGGAGCTGGCGTGCTGATTGGCAGCAGGTCGTCTTTTCATACAAATCCCACTTCAATTTGTGGCACCACGATGGCCGAATTCGTGTCAGGCGCTATGCCGGGGAACGGCACATGCCGGAGTGCATTATCGAACGCCACAGTAGTAAGCATGAGTGGTAGTAAGCGCCATCCTTCAGGGCTCGAATGATTGAAAGATCTTCTTTGTTTGGTTTGCCCTGAACGACGTACGTGTTTATTTAATTAGAAAACAGAAACAAAAACAAAAACATAAGTACATGACAAAAACATATAGTGACACATGATCCTGGTTACAAATAAAATTCGTGACTACATATAAACTGAATTCAATGGCCAAACATACCAGTTCTATGATATGGCGGGAGAAAGAAGTTGCTTATTTTGGAAAAGAAAGTTAACGAACACCCGGAGTTATGGTCTGGGGTGCCATAGTATATCATGGACGATCACAACTGCTACGAATTGTGGGCAATTAAACAGTACCCGATACATAAACGAAGTTTTACAGCCCCAAGCTATTTCTTTCCTGCAAGGATTGCCAGGGGCTGTATTCCAGCAGGATAATGCCCGTCCACATTACGCCAGGAGCGATTAAACATGTGTGGGATTTCGTTGAGGGGAGGGATTATTAAGAACTATGTATGCAGCTTAACCTGTAGTGAGTCTAACCAACATAACATTGCTGATGCTTTTCAAAACCACACAAAATATTAATTTATTCTTAAAAAAGTCTGCGCAATAATTTTTATTAAAGTGAAAAAATATATATATTTATTTCATTAGCTGTAGGAGTTTGAACTACGGTATTATGTTAGATAATTATCATGAGGATGTTATAAAACCATTATTATGGGAAATAAAATGATATTTTTGCAAGTTTCATTAAAATAAATATGATATAGGAAACAAACACCGACAAAGAATGTCAATATACATTATTTCCATTAAATTAATGATGTGAGCATTTTGTATAATAAAGCTATATGTGATACTTTGTGTTGACACTTAGCAATTAGAGGGGTAAAGGATGGTGATGATGATGGTGATGACAATAATGGCGTTTCTTTATACTTTTAGTTAATGATGTTTTCAGCATAAAAATGAGTTTCCGTACAATGTATAAAATTGTAATTAGAAAGCATATCAATGTTTGATAAACGAAAATATTTAAGACAAAGTTTGCGAGGACACATTTAAACTGGACTGTCGATACAATTTTTAATTGAAATTAGAATAAAAGTTGGATAACTTACATAAAAATGTAATGCAAATGTAGTCCAAAATTTTGACTTATAGTAGAAATTAAAAAAAAAAAAAAGCTCTTTATTGGTGTTTTTAATGAACAATGAAAGTAAATATAATTCAATGAATTAGGGAAAAAACTCAATAAAATATTGACCTTCATGATATGAATTGAGTTCAAGTCGCATATTTTGAGTCGTTTTTCAGTGAAAGTTACGTGATTATAAAAAAACCAAACAAAAGAAATTTCTTACAGAGCAATGAGGTAACCATTTAGCTGTAAAGTCTTAGTAACGACATCAGGATTAAATGTGCAAATATTCATTGTAAAATAAATAATATGTAAACATAATCTGTGTGGTCCACATTTTATTTGTCTTCTTAGTACTGATTAATCCTTTGCTATCTAATAACAGCTGGAAAAGTGTGTCCACATAAAACTAATGACTATTTAAGTTTCAAATTTGATTTAGTACGAACGTGGGAAGGAAATAAATTAAATTTCAAGGTAAGAAGAATTTATAGAGAAAAGTTAGGTCATTAATAATGCTTTTCTAATGTGATCACGACTTTTCGACAGCATAACATTTAAGTTAAACTTATAAGATTTTCGTGTTTCTCTTACGACATGTTTTCTCGAAGAAATGAATATTATACGTCTCGAGAGCTTTAGGGTGCATATTGAATTTTAAAACGTAATGTTAGAATTAAAAATATATAGTATGAGTTATTGAATTCCTCGATTTCTTTTTAGTTTTAAATCCTACCTATGCGGGAAAGAGGTTTGTGTGATATACATATTCATGAAAAGATAAAATTAAAAAAATAAATTTTTAAGTTAAAAACTGCAGCAAGAGAGATGACTTTTAGAAAATTGAGGCTTTTTGGCAAAAAGTTTTAGTTATTGAATTATTTTTTTTTTTTTTTTAGAATTTATATTCTACCTATGCGGATAATATGACCCAAGATATGCAGATTAATTTAAAATTAAAATTAAAAGTTGAATTTTAAGTTAAAAACTTTTGAAAGGGAGTCAAATTATATAAAGTTAATGATCTTTTGGTCAAAATTCAAAATCAATCAATATTTTTTCAATATAATTTCAAAGTCTACCAGAACGGAAAAATAGTTAAACAAAACACATATAAAGAGGTTAGCTGCCATGCCGCAAGCAATGTGGTTAATCTATTTTTTCATAGTAAAGCTAACTTTTTTTTATGCCAAAGATAACAGAGATTTTTTTTCAAAGTAAAATTTGCATTTTAATTCTTTTAAATGTTTATTTCAACGGAGCAAAACATACTTAATGATGACAAATCTACAGATACATTAAATTTTTCTAAACTTAAAATACCATTGGAATTACTGCGGAAGGTAATCCCTCTTCGTATTGAAATCTGGCACGAGACTTCGTGATTTCTGGCGATTTTGTATAATCTCGTCTCTTCTATAGGGTCCACAAGCAGCAGCATATGTTTCAGTGGCTACTTATAATATTATTTTTGTAGCTTGAGTGTGGTAGAAAAAACTCCAGACTGCTGGTAATCGTCTTAGTGTTTGTTGGATTCACTATTGCTTCTAAAAGCATGGTAGCACTAAAGCTTTCAGTTATTGGCGGCTCTCTGCCACATTTTCCATTTTCCTACTTAAATCGACATAATCTGTCACGCAAAAGTCAAAATCTGGTAAGTTGGAAATGTGGATGCTAACATTCGTTGCAGTGGTTGAGGTACGTAGTTTCAAATCTCTTTGAAGTGCCAATTGTGATACGTGATATCCACCGTCAGCTAGCCATTGATATCACGACGTTTTTTCAGTGACCAAAAAACCTTATTTTTGTGAATAGCAGGGTGAATAATTTCCTCCAAATCCTTTGACAAAGAGCGCGAAGGAGATTTTTTGATGCAAATGCTGCGCAACATATAGTACAGAAGGTTACGTTTTGATCTTGAACTACATAGGCGCATATACTTTTAGAATGAAAGTTGTTAATGTCAAAAAATTATCAAATGGATTATCACAAGTAAGGTAAACACACTAGTAGTAGCCAGTGCTTTAGCAGTGGCCACTTTAAGGTTTGAATTTGAAAAAAAAAAAAAAATAGGATTCCAAGTCTCCCGATGGATTCAAAAGTGCCTCAAACGTGCAGGAGGTGTTACCGGGTGAATCCATAGGGAAGCCTGAAATCCTATTGTTCCAAATACACCCTGAAGTGGCCACTACTGGTGTGTTTACTTTATACACAGTAATAATTCTGTTCGTGGGTGTAAGCTTCCTTGAGTGGCAACCATTCCCAGGGTTTATTTTGGGCAGACTTTTGCTACAATGTATGAAGTTGGTGGTTTCGAATTTCCATCAGGTACCGTTGATCGGCGCTTAGACCTGTTTTGTTGGTCACTTCATATAGCATGAGTTCTATTAGCGGTAATGTAACTACAAGTAGCTTCTTCACTGTAACAAAATTCCGAAACGTTACTGATTATTTCCGTGTAACGTTTCAGGATTTCAATGGTTTTTATCCATTTCTTGGAAAAATCAAGTAATTTTGTCAAAAAGTTTAATGAATTGCTGCAAGTTGCACGAATGCAGATTTCTACTGTTGCGAAAAATATTTTTAGCTCCCAGTTTAAAAATTAACTGCGCGTATTTATAAAGAATATCGGCTTCAGTTCGATTACGTCTCGTTTAGACTGATTAAGCTCCCAAAGGCAGCGAAAGAGTCAATGAACTACGTAGCTTTGCAAGAATTGCAGGAGAGTAAAATTCTTGATACTTTCCTGCAATTCTGTCTTAGCTTTGGCCATAATTCCAATATTGACTTTGGAACTTTCTTGATAGATCAAGAAGGTGCCAAGCTGTTATATCTTACTTACCTAAGCTTACGCTAAAGTTCAGGAGACGCGACTGGCTTTAAATGGAAAGATGTCTGAATTTTTCAGGAAGCTTCCAGGATAATTTCAGGAACGTTACTGATTTTTCGCAGAAAACATTCTTGTCTTTTTCAAGATATGTTACTGGCAGAAATGGGGCACATCAGCTGCCCCTTAATTTCCTGGAACGTTTCTGAATCGTTTTCAGTGTTGCATAGAGTCAACAATTTTCTTATTTTGCCAATGAAGCTTCTGGGCCCACGCGTAGTTCCATTAACATGAGTGAAAAAATGGAGTTTGGACACATGGAGATCTTGTTTTCAAGGCTTTTGGAAGCATCTAAACCTTTTGCACCCTGCACGTCATTAGACACGACAACAACAACAACAAAAGATGGAGCAATGGAAGCTCATTTGCGTGCAACTGGCACACAATCCATTGTAGTAGATGTTTCAGGATCAGTTTAATATTTCGAATAACTTCCTTTGACTTCTATGTTGATAGAAATTCCGTATCAACCGATAGCAATAAACTATCAACGGATGAGAAGAAACGTATGATGTGATATTGAAAATTCACTCTTCCAAATTTATGATGTGTTTTCCAATGATTTCTAATTTTTCGAGATTTACAAACACGTGATCGATATACTCAGAGATAGAAAGGGGGGGGGGACATAGAGGGAGAAATATTGGAAAGTACTAAATACTTCTCACCACTCAGAGCTCAATAACTATCACTGTAAGGGTTTAAGTTGCAGGAAAATAAGTGTTTTGAATCAAAAAATCTTTAACCGAAACTAAAAGTTTTTTTTACGAAATTCGACCCCCTTTGGGCAGTATGAATTTTGTAAATCCATATTTTCAAAATTAGATTTCCCTTAGTATCCATGCCATAGAACATCTTTTGTACATAGGTAAATTTGGATTGACGAAATTTTTTTTTATTCACCATATAAGAGCGATCCACCCTATTGAAGATTACCTATCATGTGTCAAACGGTGAGTTCCGTATGACATTAATAAAGGATGATGCTAAAATGTGGAGTTGGCGTTGAAAAAAACCTCTCAATTCTTTCTCGCTGGAAATCAATAAAAAAAAAGAATACATTTCTTTCATTTAGTTATAGCTTCTGTAACGTGTTAGAAAAGCTTCTGTAAAATGAGGAAAAAAAATCACATTTGTTAACGTTTAAAACAGTAAACATGGCATGCCCAACTCGAAACAGTCGGACTGAAATATGGAGAAAATTATTAAAAATTTTTTTTTAAATAATTTAAGAGCCAAAAACAAACCACATTTGATCAAGATGGCTCGTGGCCATTTAAAGCTAAATTTTTCTAACAAGTGATAAGTATATTTATTTTTTCACTACTCATTTACTCAACATAAATGCAGATTTTACTACAAAAAAAAAAAAAAAAAAAAAAAAAACTGCTTTCATCCATATCATTGTATTTTTCCATTTTTTCCGCCATAACTGATTTTTTAAAAATAAAACTAATGACTAGCGCTGTTAAAATATACGTACACTCTCTTTCTAAAAGCAACGGTGCTTGTAAAAAGTAATACTTATCCACAAAATAATAATCTCAAAAAAGTTTGAATTCAAGATTTCTACCACACCCCATGATGAATGGTTAAAAGAATTCCCCTTGCCTATGGAACTATTACGAGTTTATGAGAGAGCAAGAATAACAAAAGTAGCGAAATAAAGGTACAGAAAAGAGGAAATGTAAGTACTTTGCTTTATAAGAAGCAAAGGAATAATGGATCCTTGCAAGTACTATTGAACGTAACGGAAGAATCGCATGCACCAGCATTTTATGGGGCTCACAATTCGTACCTGTAACTAAGGTAATAGCGATTGCATGGGAGTTTTATTTCCAGAACTATTCTCTTTGTTCTGGTTTATTCTTGAACTTTCCCTCCAGATGTGTAAGGGATGATATTTGTTGGGGGTTATTTCGGATAAAATGCACGTTAATGGTTTTGATGAACGCTAAGTTTGGAGTTCATGAAATAAATTGTATAAAGATTTTCAAAAGGGATTGTTAAGTATACAGGGTGTCTATAAATGATGGACCCGATTTTAAAAAATCGTATTTTCAAAAGTTCTCGACGGAATAAAATAATTAATGCTTTAATTAAGGAGAAAAGTACCAAGTTTATATTACCTTATAAATGTTCGATATGGGACCCTCTTGTCACTCGGCATACGTCCATTCGATAATCTAGTTCATTCCACACATTTTCTAACATGTCTCTGTTGATGGTTTGTAATGCTGCAGAAATACGTTTTTTCAATTCTGGGAGCGTCTTTGGCATTGGCTGTACAAAAACACGGTCTTTCACGTAACCCCATGAAAAGAAATTGCATGGGGTTAAGTCTGGAGATCTTGGTGGCTATGTGAATAACGTTAAATCATCGTCACACGCACGGTCTATCCATCTGTGAGGAAGCACATTGTTTAAGTAACTACGAACCGACAAAGACCAATGAGGAGGTGCTCCATCTTCTTGGAAGATAAGATCGGGACTGCCCCCAAGCAGTTGCGGAAATAACCAAATTTCCAGTTCCCGTTGGTAACAAAAAAAAAAAGGTACTTTTCTCCTTAATTTTACGCATTAATTATTTTATTCCATCAAAAACTTTTGAAAATATGATTTTTTTAAATCAGGTCCATCATTTATTGACACCCTGTATTTACCTAGCGTTTCTTATAAAGAAGGTTTTATTTTCAAAACCTAATTTCAATTTCATTTCATTCAGGGGATGTTTTACAAAAACTTTTTCCACAAATAATGTAAAAGAAATAAATTACAGTCACGACAAATGTATTTCACCCTGTCAATTCGTTAACATCATCTACAACAACAGCCTGACTAGATCACAACACTCAGAAAGGAACCATGAATAAACTTATTATAAAAAAATAAGCTAAATGTGCAATAAGTATTATTTGTAACATATGCGATTGCACCACTCCAGCCTTGAGCATAAATGGATGATTTTTCTAAATTCCTAAAAATATCATTTTCGACAAGAATAACACAAGAATTGTTTGACCTAGAAAGTTTTTTTTTTCTTAAAAATGCTAGAAATATTTTTCGGACGTTATTTTATTTCTATTAAAACATTAACTCATTTGTGTATTTATTCATTTATTTATTTTGAGAAAAATGTTGAGTTGCTAGGAAGTCCTTTTTTATATATAAAAGAACGCTTTAACGCCCTTACAAATATATACTGCCATGGGAAGGTAAAGCGCAGAATCTGCAATTTATTTATTTATTCATTTATTTATTTACTTATTTTTTCTTTTTTGTTATATTTTGTACTTTAGCCTTATTGTACAAGCTTTCTTATTTGGTTTCAGCTGAAAATAACGTACGAAAAAAACGCCGAGTTAAATCATTTTCCCAACCTTAGCATTGAATTCTAAACACGTTTCTTTAATTATCTGGAAAACGCATGTCTGTAGTAACTGCACTTTACCCTTCCGCGGCAGTATGCGACACCTCATTGTGTAAAATTTTACATGTTGCAGAAGGCACATGTGTGCCAATGGCCTTGAGTCAGGCATACTACTGTCCTGCGCTCGACCCAAACCAAGCGGCAGGGGTTCATTCATTTCCACCAAGATGGACACAAGGCATCCAAAAAGCCATTAATAAATGACCTTTGACAACAACAAATTGCCTCCTCCAGGATTTGTGAGTGTAGATTCAAAGAAAAAAAAAATCCTGTGTCTGTAGTAGGTGCGGAAAATAGGGTCGATAAGTTTCAATGCTTTAAATATAAGTAATGGCAAATATATTTTATTTTTCTGTTATTTAGTGTAAATATACTTAAATGGTTATGTAATTTTCAATTTTTAAATATAATTTTCGAAAAATCCTCGCGGATCCTCTAACATAAAAATATACTGTCTTTTCAATATCTGAAATATAAATTTAAAACAAAGTCCAGATCGGAATATCATAAACATCTTTTCTTTAAGCAAATTTTCTTCTATTTCAGTACATAGTTGTTTATAATCATCAATTTTTTCTTACAGTTCACAAGATTCAGGAACCGAAATGGGTATTTATCCTAACCCGTTGAATCTTTTTCCTACTTCTGTTCTACCGCAGAAAATACTAAAAACTGCGCAAAAACAACCATTGATATCTGTTCGCCTTTCAGCACTGTTAGAAAAATGCTGTATTAGGGATAAAGATGCTGTTCATTTATTAAAAGCCTGTGTAGATGCACAAAATTTAAAAACAAAAGTTTTTGTGATCAATCGTACATCTCTTAAGAGAGTAAGAGAAAATCTACGAGTAGTAAAATCATATTTCATAAATTTAAATTTAAATTTCGTATCATCCTTCATGGGACATAAAACTACGTCCAGATTAACTGGAAAAAGAACGCCGACAGGATTACCGTGGTAGCTTCAGGTCCCAATGTTAAAAAATACTTGGAATTCTTGAGATACATTCAGATACTGGACTTGAAATTTCTTCAGTTGTATATGATATCTTAGATGATTGCTCCTTATTGCTAACTGTTCAAGCAGTATTGTTTGATACAACTGCTTGCAATACAGTAACGGTGATATATTACATTTGGATTGCGATCATCGTGCACTTCAAATAGTATTGCAAAGTGTCTTTAAAGAACTTCTTGTCACTTTTAGTTCTGTACCCGATATTCCATCAAAATTTTGTGGAAATATCTCCATCTTTCACAGCTTATAACATTTCAATCTCGTACACGTACCACTTAAATTCTAACAGACGAAGTTGATGAAACATAATTGTTCGTGAAAAGTGGAATTGAGAATTATCTTTCCCTTTAAGATTACAGAGAATTCTCAAAACTTGTAATAATATTTCCTGGAGAATGTCCCTGGATTTTTTTAGCCAACTTGAAGCTTATTCCTGAGACAGATGGGTGGCAAAAGGAATTTATTGTTTGAAAATTTACTTACATGAAGAGAAAATCCTTAAAAGCTGTTTTACAGCGCTTTTTCACAGTTAAATGCAGTATGAAGATATGGTTTTTGCCACTAAACCAATCGAGACTCTTTTGAATAATATAACGTGTCTGAAAAACACTAGCGGCGTACAAAAATGGTGACAAACATGCAGAAAAAGCAGCAATTGGGAAATTCATAAATTACTTATGATATTTAGGTTGAACTAGTAGTTTTGACCATATTGGATGAAGTAATGAATTTTGAACATAGGAAAAGACTAGTCCAAAAAATGCTTACTAATAAGGTGTGGAATGCCTATTTAAAAAGTTTCAGATAACGGTTGATGATTTAGAGTACTCTCTCAGAGTTTATCTTCACTAAGAAATTAATTTTTTGACTTGGAATTGATTCTTCCTCTTTATAGAATCAATTACAAGTCAATAAGACTTTTTGAGAGAGAACAAATACCAAAAGATTTTTCCCTACTTGATCCTGATTCATGGCAAACTGATGGAAGCTATTTAAAGGGAAGAGAGATCGCTATATTGCTGAAGGTTGTGAATGATACAACTGAAACAGGATTACTACTAGTCGAAGAATTTCACAACCAATCAACCAAACATGAGTCACAAAAGTAATTTATTTTGCAAACAGTCCAAGATTATCGGAAAATATGTACTACACACGATCGAGATGCATTGAGAAAAGCGTACGATTAAGGTAAACTTTATGACGCAGTATTTCATTCTTATTCAATTTGAAATCTTTAGATGATACAAAGTAATTAGGAAAATTAATTTTAGTGTTACCACACTGAAACTTTTTTTTGCAAACCTAATAGAAACGATGCATAGGGTCTGTAGGAAAATCTCGAAGATTTGTCGGAAATTTCTCAAAAGTATTCAAGTTAAACGTATTAAGGGTACGTGTGATTATTGACCTATCGAGTTCAAATTTTTCACACGTTACTTTTTATCATAGTGTCACAAAACTAGGGGAGTCGCTTATTGAATTCCGAAATTTGTTTTTCCCATATAAATAAGGACCACCCTTATATACATATAGCTGAGAAAATCAAAATGTTTTAGTGAAGATATATTTTAAAAAATGTATAAACTTCTTCATAAAAGAAAGAGTAATGAAACAGGACGCAATAAAATAATAGCATACATTAAATAAAATTCTTTTACGAAAAAGACATGATAAACATGACTTAAGAAGCTTCTGTAGAAGCAATATGAAGCATAAGAGTTAGGGTAATTTCTGGTGACAATTATTTTTGCAGTCTTGTTTGCAATCTTAGAAAATGAAAATCAAATGCAGTGAGCAAACAAGTACATTCTCCTCGTTTAATGAAGTCATTCAAAAGCAAAAGTTTCTAAAAGTAAAATTTTTACAAGCATACAAAATGTTTCAGGGCAAACTAGAATAGTAATAACCATGCGGATGAACTACAGACTGATAAACTCCTCCTCTTTGATATCCACCCAAATGCAAAGCACATTTGCGTTATTTAAACATTGTGAGCCTTCTCTCTCAAACCATTTCCGGTGTTCCCAGTTTTGTCTTGTAACCTCGTTTTTTAGCGCAGATAAATATTTTGCTGAAAGTGATTTATTCACATTAAAGAAGATTTTTCGCAGTTAGAGGAAAGATAAAACATAATTTTCTCTTTGTTCATTGTGTGCATAATGAATTAGGTTTATTCTTGCTTAACGATGGTGCTTCAAATCTGGAATTTTGCTGTGGGTATTGTATTTTATTTTTCTCGCACAATGGCAAGACTTCCTCAAACTTTTGTAATTGCATATTTTTTTAAGAGCACGGTGTTTCCTAGGTCGACAAATTTCAAAGAGTAGATAAAGTTTATGAAGTGTTAAAAGTAAGGTACTCAACACTTTAAAAATATACTGCTTGACAATTGCTAAGAAATAATTACGTTTTTTGGAATAGTTAAGAATAGACAGTGGTTAAAGAAACAGAACTAAGAACATTGTTAGTAGGGAAGATGTGCCTTTATTATAAGTACCAAATAAACCAGATATCACTGCATCAATGAAGTAAAAACTTTAAAATGAAAAAAAAAATGCCTTAGATGATTTTCAAACAAACACGAAAAATTGATCGAGGTCAGAACGATGGAGACATGAGTACTTTAGTATGATGTGTGATTACCATGGACACAAATGCACATTTTGCATCTGCTTTCAATAGTCCCCATTAAACTATCGATGAGTGCTTGAGGGATATTTTCCCACTCCTCTCACAAGGTGAAGTTGACTTCTTGTACAGTTCTGGGAAGGACGGTTAATTGCGCAACATGTCTGCCAAGAGCATTCCAGGCATGTTCAATTGGATTTAAGTCGGAAGAGTAATCAGGCCACTGCATACGGTGATTGTTTTCCCTTTGCAGTGTGTCTGATACTTCAATGCTCCTATGTGGCCGTGCATTGTCGTCCATAAAGAGAAAGTTCGGACCTACAGCCTCTTAAAAGTCGTACATGATCCAGCATAACTTCTCTGCAATACTTTTGCGACTAAACAATTCCTTGTTCAAAAATGTGAAGTGGTGTTCTGCCATTGTGCATGATGCCTGCCCACACCGTCACACCCGGGCCTTACCGATCGCGCTAACAAACAATGTTTTGTGCATAACGTGTTCCACACTCTCCCGCGACCAGAATCGTTTGTCACACTGAAACGAGGTTCATCGGAGAACATCACTCGTGACCAATTCTGACAATCCCAACCAGCATATTCCTTACACCAGCATAATCTCTCTTGACGATGGCGTGGTTGAAGTGAGATGCAACGTACGGGCTTCCGTGCATACAAACCAATATTATTTAATCGCCGTGAGATGATTCTTTCAGAAGCTTGCGTACCGGTAGCGGTTGCAAGATTTCGCAGCTATCTGTCCAGGAGTGAAATTTCTGTTCCCTTTTGCCACGAGGGCTACATGGCGATCCTCTGAAGGTGTGGTGTTCCTTCCACGACCCCAGGCATGCTTGCGCAAAGCATTTCCACTTTCAGCGGCCTTCCTTAATTGCAAGATTACACTTTTTGACACATCCATTGAAGCAGCTACGGTGGTGACACTTTGACCTGCTTCCAGTCGTGCAATCACTTGTTCACGTCCGTAGATACTCAAATGATATCTTGCTGACATTTTACTCTTATATATTTCAAGAACGAAACAGAATTTCAGAGAAAATACTTTTTCAATATTCAGCACTATTTTTGTTAAACACAAAACAACGTGAATTTCCGTACGAATTTTAAGCTTGTATGCACTGTCTTTTACACAGATAACGAGTCTTAATCTACCACGCCATCTGAACTTGAACTTATTTCCATTTGCCAGCTCTCTGAGGCACAAATTTGTATAAATTACTTGTTCCTTAGCAATTGTCAAGCATTGTAAGAGTAATTTTTTATTAAAATATTTTTGTGACAGTACTATAGTAAATTCTGAAGAACTAAAATATTTCACAAATTTTATTATTTTAGCTATGTTACTAAGAAGCGCTAATTTTCTCTGAATGTTAAGTTAATTGAAAAATATTTTAGTTTAAGTAAAACTGAATGAATTAACAGTGTTCAGTAAATCAAATTGCTTGTAAACTTTAGTAGTTTACAAACCAGTACATACCGTATTAGGCGTACAAATAAAATTCTTAATTTATCTGAGACCGGCACAAATTTTTTATTAATAATTTGGTGTCCCTCCAAATGTCTGACACTAAACATTGTTATGTGATGGTTAAAGCCTTAAAACATAGTTGCAAGATTTGGGCTGCTCTCAAAGTCTTGGACAACGCATAAATTACACTTTCTCACATTCAGTAATCAGTTGCTTTAATTGCAAGTTCTTCTGGAATACTGGAAGCACTTGATAAACTCCCCTAACCAGCATTTGCTGATTTTAATAATGTGTCTTGGAGGCAAATTAACCCCTTTTGGTTTTAAATAATCTTGATTTTGTATTATGTCGCGAAAGCAACTGATTTGCTTCCATGATGTACTGTTGCGAATAGGAAAGTTTGGGTTACACTTTCTCTCAACCCTGAAACGCGGGAAATTATTTTTCCAAAATGTATTTCTTAGCAGTGTTGTTTCATTATAATGTTAGACTGTTTTGCATACTTTTCAATTAATAACCAATTTTGACGTGTTATAACCTTATTTTTGAGATATAATATACGGAGCTATAGTGTTAAGGGCCATCTTGCTGTTACACATATAAACATACTCGAAAGAGTAAATATGTTACTTACTTTATTATTTATTTTTTCACCGTGTTTTAATCAACGTAATAAAAAAAATGTACGTTTTAAGATAACGTCAGTGTAACCAGAGTTACATTTTTTAGAAGACAACAGTTAAAAATGAAGTTAAATGCAAAGAGCTCGAGTTTTTTACTATTAGATGAAAGTATTTATCGACTATAATAAATTTATGTTCTATGTCTGAAATAAAACATCTGTCTTTAAATCATTTTAATGAAATTTGGCTGCACATCGAAATTTTTGAGCTCATATCCCATTAACTTTAGATTTGGAAATAAAAAAGATCATTGGAGCAAAACCGATTAGCTTCCTTTGCATAGAATACGGAGTTAAATCACTTGTGAGGTGTAGATTAAATTCAACTTTGCGTTGAAAAGTATATTGATTTTATCGCTAAAACGATTAAGTGGTTGCGGGGCTAGACTTCCTATTTGCTAAATTTTGCGATAAAACATGGAAATAAAATGAATTGATTAGGAAATACGATGTAAAAGGGGCGGGGGGGATATTTTTTGAGTACTTTTAGCTTTTTCTAGGAGTAGTACATTCTTTCTCACTCCACTTCGCAAAGCATTTTGATAGGATGAGAAGAATATGTATGAAAATCGGTCGATCACTTAAACTAAATGAGTAGCTTGAAAGCAAGAGCGCTCCAGAAACAAACTAAACCCTTTTCTATTATGCAAAGAAAAAAAAAATAATTTGAATTTTGACATCTTGAATTCAAATTATGTATTTCGCAATCACGAGTGTGCGTATGTAGACTTGTGTGTTTATGTGTGGGGGGGGGTAGGTATGTGTGTTTGTGGGTAGGAGGGTATGTGTATGTGTGTGTAGGCATGTATGTTTGTGTCTGTGTGCTGGCATAAGTGTGTGGCTGGTTGTGTGTATGAATGTGTGCGTGGAGGGGGGTATGTGTATGTGTGTGTAGGCATATGTGTTTGTGTCTGTGTGCAGGCATGAATGTGTGGGTAGTTGTGTGCATGTGTGTGTATGTGTAGGTGTCTGTATATACGCGTGTGTGTATGTGTTTGTGTGTGTGTATGAGTTTGTGTATGTGTGTATAGGTGTATGTGTATATTTATGTGTGTGTATGTGTTTGTGTGTGTGTGTAGGTGTATGTGTATATTTATGTGTGTGTATGTGTGCGTGTGTGTGTGTAGTTGTGCATGTATGCGCGCGTGTGTAGAACATGGATGCAACCTGGAGACGGTTTTCGCTATAGGAGCAGCATCGTGAGGAGCTGGTCGACGGTGATGGTGCGGAGGGTGCTGGTGGTAAAATAAAGTGATATTATGCCAAAAACAGTCAAATGAGAACAATAAGCAATCGTGATTGCTCAAAAAAAATAAATAAAATAACGTTTATAAAAAGAAAGAGCTCAGCAGTTTTTTAGAGACACATTTTCAAACTGTTAAATATTTACCACTACTACGACAAATCTACCAACCACAACAATCATGTGTTTTTATTCATAAACTCACATCTTTTGCATTGAAAAACAGATCTCGTGTAACCTTGAAACGCATATTTTCCAGGTATCAAAAATTTGAGCATTTTAACGCTGTTTTAATATGTTTCAACAACGTGGTGTTTAATATTCCAATGAATTACGAAAGACATCCCCTAATGTAGGGCAATGTGGGGCAAAATGAAATAGCGGGGCAAAATGAAATAGCGGGGCAAAGTGAAATAATGAAATATTTTCTCTATTTTTAGCGCCACGTATCTGGTAAATATTTTAATTATATAGTAATAGTAGTACATGCTATCTACTCCAGTCAGGAAAAAAATACCACCACAGATAAAAGCATATGAAAATACAGGCAATTTTCGAGAATTGATACTTATATTGTAATATTTTCTTGCAAATCTTTTTTTTTTTTTTGTTATGAAAAATGATAAAATTCTTGTTATTAACCTTTTAGATATTAATTGAAACCTTCTAATACTCCAAGAATTTTCCCCCTTCTGACATTTTGCTACGTTTTTGAAATCCCTCGCTGATAGCAACCGTCCAAAAGATCCTCCAAAACTTGAAAGGTAACCCCTGGGAAAAATTTGCCAACGCATTCGCTATAATAATAATTCATAATATAGGTATTATTGCGTTTTCAAATTCCGAAATTTTTTTGCCTTGACTAAAATGCCTTTTTTTTTGCTATATTACAACGTTAACATATCTGTTACCTATCAGATCATCCCTCTCTCGTGGGAAGGTAAATCGCAGTAGCTGCAAAATTTTCAGTTTTTTTTCTCTTTTTTTCCATTTATTGTATTTAGCTTTATTGCCTCTCTCTTATTTTCTCTTATTTGGTTTCTGTTGTGAATTAAGACAAAAAAAAAAAAAAAAAAAAAAAAAAAAACACTTTTCTATTGTCAATGGCACTTTGCCACAGACACACGTCAAATAAATTACCTTAAATAAAAATGATGACGAAATGTTTTTTATGTATATTTTTCTCAACCACTCAACCTCAACTTATCGTGGCATGGCATTTAAATATACATCGCTAATAAAACGAAATTTCTTTGGTTCTGCGTTTTTGCTAGCTACAAATACCAGTGACTGTACCAGATTTTTACAGTTATGAAAAGATTATCGATTTGTTCATTTATTTTGTATCATTTCCTTGTCAAAAATGGTTAAGACATGAGCTTTAAATTAAATTTTTCTTCAAAATAAATACTACAACTAATTATAATAAAAACAAGCAACTCAGTTGCAGTTAAAACAATATATTTGTTCCAAAAAAAAACATTACTTTTTTGTAAAATCCAATATAATAAAAAAAAATATGCAAAAGTTAGTTTGAATACCTAAAATTCTGGTATGATACCGTACTGTGCATTTTTTGACTGCATGTAAGGCGGTGAGAAGCAAAGGGATGTAAGTGAATATTTTCAAGTCCGGGGTAAAAGCGTTTAAAGAAAAGATCCTAGGTAAGCTTTCACTGAAAGGTTTTTCTAAATCAGGCTGTATGACAGTACGTACCAGGGCTACTAGTACAATCTCTTGTCCCAATACAGAGGAGAGGTTCTCCTACCATTTGTACTAGTTCATATCCAAATTACCTCCACTTACATCCCTTTGCTTCTCACTACCTCATATGTAATTGATTAATTTATATATTTTAACTTTCTGCAATAACAACACTATTTCAGAAGAAGCAGTAAAAATAAATGTACATAGCCATTCAGAAAGGTACACATCAGAAAGGACTAAAGTGCTCAAGTCAAAGATTATTTATCGATATTACAAGGTTTAAACTTACATTTATTGGAGTCAAAGATGCTTCTTTGATATTTTTAATTAACCGCAGGGGAAAATATGTAAGATAAAAATGATGAAGATCTTAACTCCAAGCTACCTTGCTTTTTATCCATTTTTTTCATCATCTGAGAATTGATTTTTTGTAAATTTAATTTGTTTTTGAGCTCAAACATGTGCCGATTTTTTGTACAGGAAAACATTGATTGTTGAGTCCGATGTTTCCTGCTTCGATATAAGCTAGCTGAAAATTCTCTACGAGCTTAAAATTTCTTGTTTTTACAAGAAAAGGGGGTTGTAAAGACAAAAATTGTATAAAGAGAATGTCTTCAGTACTACTCTTCAAGGGGCTTCTATATCAGATTTTGTTAAATCAACTGTTTTCTTCGTTTTAAAAAGAGTTCTTAAATGTTAATGACAAATAATTTTTAGGAAATTTGTCACAATTTTTAATACACTGTAAAAAAAAACTGTAAATTTTGAAGAAGTTATCCGTATTTTTTACAGAAAAAAACTGTTCGTAATAAAATACAGGATTTCTCTGTTTTTTTGAATCTGTAACCGGTTATACTTTGTTTTTCTTCGAATCTTCGAAATTTCGAGCGCGTGTTTGGATTTTGGTTCTCGTGCTCGAGTTTTTGATCTTATATTTATTTAAAGCGAGTAAGTCTTAAATCGTTTGCAACTTCCATTTCATTGCATCCTAATCAATATTTTGTTATTATGTTTTTTTGTCATCCGTTACAGAGGCATATTCGGAAATTTACCTTTGTATACATGTATTTCGTAGTAGTATAGTAAATATTGAAATGGATTTATGAAAGTATAGTTTCATTTTTTAATCTTCATAAAATAATAAATCAGCTTGAATAAATAATAAAAATACGGAAGATTTCTGTAAAATAAACGGAAGAAAACTGGCGTCCTGGCTGACAGTTTTTTTCTGTAAATTTTACGGATTTTTTTTTACAGTGTATTTAGGAGAAATTAGTTAACTTTACATGATAAAATAATATGTTTTAAATTTACGTGTATCACATCATTTTACTAAACGGTTAACAAAAAAATCTAATTTCTTGATTTGCATGGATTTTTGATTTAAATTTGTTTTCCTATGAATGGTACTTTTTAAGATGGTCTCTTAAGAAAGATCTCTTAAAATATGAAGTTTTTAAAAGTAGTTTTTGGTACTTATACTTCGTTATGGTTTTTAAGTATGAGTGTAAAGATTTTACAGCTTGCTTACAGGTATATAATTCTTTTAAAATAAGTGGTAAGTTTTAGAAGTAATTTAAGATGAGTTATTTTTCATTTTTTGTTCCAATAGGGAAATGTTACACTTAGATTCAAAATAGAAAGAGATATACATAAGCGTACGTACTTAGAGTCACGATACATAGTCTGTAAGGGGTTACAGTACCTCAAAAATGATCAAACGATGAACATATTTTATTGCTTATTTCAAAACTAAAAACCAATCCAAACACAGGGAAAATGTTTCATTGCTTTAGTTCAAATATTTAAAAAGTTGTGAGTGGTTTTAGGTCATGCTCGTTATCTATTCTTATGCAAAAGAAAAACTTTAAACTGATTTTTCTCGATGATCATTTTTTTGTGTGTGTTTTCGTGTCATAAAAATCCATAAGGCTTTTTTCTACTAATGATACAGCTTTAAAGTAATACTTTTTGCAATTAGGATGATAACAAAACTGTGCATGGGATAAGCATTTTATAAATTACTCAAATGTTTAGAGCATGTTTAAACATTTAAAAACCGTTAAGAAAATTACGATTTTTTACATCAGTTTATCACAGAAAAATTTTCTAATAAAAAACAAAATCAAATTAATGCACAGATTTTTAGAGATGATGATTGTGATTGTTTAGCAAAAGTTTTTTTTTTTTTAAATTAGTATGAAAACAACAAAAAAAAATATTAAATTTAAAAAAAATTGAAATTTTCCTAATTTTTTTGAATTAAAAAAAGTGGGCAATATTTAAAAATTTTGAAGGTAAATTATTGATTACGAAACAAGTATGCATGTTATGGTTTCAAAGAAAAATAACATTTACCTAAATTAAAAAAACATATTTGAAAGGCACTGTGATCCCTTAACCGAGCGATCAAATACTTTGATTTACAGAAAATGCATAAAAACTGCTTAAAGTATAACCTATTTAGTTTTCTTAAAGTGCGCTCTTTAATTTATTTTAGGTAAGAATTCTGAGAATAATATGAATTGTACTTAATATTGAAAAATATTTTATGCCTACACTTTCTCTTTCCTTTTTATACTTTTCTTGAACAGAGTGTTTCGATTATCGGAGTTATCGAGGATTACGCTAAATCGGATAATCGGGAATCTTATGTAGTTTCTTCACTCAAAATCCTTCTTTTAAAGTATGTTTTACCGAATGAAAGCTTTAACTTCTTATTACAATCGAAGTTTCACTACCTATTTATTTTTTTCAAATCACGAAAGCAAAAAAAAAAAAAAAAAGGGGGGGGGGGGACATTGATTTACAGCAAGTGTCATATGAGGCAGTGAGAAGCAAAGGGATGTAAGTGGCAAAATTTAAAAAATGGAGCTAACCAGAAAAAATGGTAGGTGAACCTCTCCTCTGTCTTGGGGCAAGAGATGGTACTAGTAGCCCTGGTACGTGCTGCTGTACAACATGATTTAGAAAAAAATCAATGGAAGCCTACCTAAAACGTTATCTTTATACGCGCATTACTCAAAACTTGAAAATGTCCACTTATATCCCTTTGCTTCTCACTGCCTGTAATGTTGTGTGCTTTTACAGATATTCTTAGTTGGCTTCATAGAAAACTAAAGAATTTGTTATTTAAAATATGACTCACCTTGCTCAAAAACGAGAAGAAAACACAAGGGACAAGTATATATTTAGATCTATCTTTTAGTTTATTTTGTCAATGTCATTAAATAAAGATGTTTTATTAAACATTCATCTAAAGTATGAATTAGGAACGTTTTCTTTTATCTTCTTAGCAATGCAACAAGCAGTATTTTAAGGCAGTATACATATTAAAGTTATAATAAAAAATCGCCTGAAAATTTCAGAAAAGAGCTGCAAATTAAAACAAAAATAAAGAGAAGAAAAAAAAAACTTTAAAGGACTACTCTACCGTGTGAAGGTAAAAGGCAGTAACTGCAAATTTTTCATTTTTCACTTTTTTGCATTTTTGTCATCTATTGTACGTTATCTTTATTGTACAAGCTCGCTTATTTGGTTTTCGCTGAAAAAAGGCGTGAAAAAGACGTTTAATTCCAACATTTACCTATTGTTAGTATTGAATCCATAACGCGTTTCTTCAAATATCTCGAAAATTCATTTCTGCAGATACTGCCGAAAGGCAGTACTAATGTCCTGTTTTTTTTTCAAAGTTAATAGACTTCAAGTTTCACAGCATTTCCACGAAAGATTTTAATTATAATATAAAACAGTACTAGTGTTATTTCAAACGAAATTTATGTGGACTGTTAAATTATGTCTCGATGTCTAAAATTAACTGTTAAAGTCATCTCAATTCATCCTTTGTATAGTAAGTGCAAAAGATTACGCATTCATAAACAGAAATACAATATGGAAGAATTCAAGTGCATTTAGCGTAGTAAACACGAAATGCAATGCCTGAATATGAATCAAAGAACTTCAAATAAAGGACGCTGTCCGGCACAAACGCTGAACAGTCAGGTCAGTTATGAAAGGCTTTGAATTGAGTGGTCACTCGGAATGGTCTGTGACACAATCGGAATGAAATGTCAGGAAGCAGTTTAAATGACATTGATAAATGAGCAAGCTTTTCATTTAGGTGAAATTGTAATTTATCAAGAGAATGAAGATGGTAAATATTGTTTCATTTAGTAATGCCTGCTGTGAACGTCTGTTTTGTTTAAATCAATCAGTTTTGATTAGTTTTGTCAAACATAAACGTTTGCTTTTGCTAAGGGTCCCTCGCTGTGTAGAAATGAGCAATTTCATAGCTCGAAATTTAAATTTAATGTCAACTTCTGAGCCTCAAAAATACCTGTGTGCCAAATTTGGCAAAGATTCGACGAACACACACACACTCACATACACTCATACACATATTCACAGAAAGGCGCACACATACGCACATATTTATACACATGTATAAATATAGATAAATTATTAGCCTCCTTAGACTTAACAATTCATCTGACTATCACTGATGATTGACTGATCACTGAAAACGTTCTTTGAACAGAGGTCAAAGTGACTCACCTTTTAGAAAAAGTGGTTCGCATAGACTAAAATATTTAAGAACAGCTTCAGTTATTTTATCATAGGTTTTACAATTTTCGAAGAAAACAATATCGTTCGAACAAAATCAGTCTGTCCCTAAAAAGGCTTTTTCACGAAAATGAAGTAATGTAGGTGCGGGTAATAAGGCCTAACTAAGAGAGATTTGAAATGAAATAAAAATTATGTATCTGAATCAGCAAATTGTAATATTCATCAAACACACAGATCAGTTACTATAAGAAACAAACAAAAAATGACAACTTTTTCCGAAAAAAAGCATAAAGTAAAACACTTTTTAAAACTTTGTCACTAGCCCTTATTATACTACTAGAAAGTCGCCCGTCAAGGTATGATGGGTGAAAATTGCTTCTACATTTGAACGAAGCAATTGCCGGTTTGATGGCATTTTGACATTTGAAAGTTTAACCCTAACTCCAGTGGATAAACCCTAAATTCCAGTGGATAGCGTTAATTTTTAATCAATTTTTTTTATTCTTTATTTCCCTAAAATGACTGAAGGTAACTAAAAAGTAACTGTCGAAATAAAGTATTCATAAGGAAAAATTATTCAAACAAAGATATTATTATACAAGAAGGGATTCAAAGATAAGTTTTTTTCCGAATAAATGAACGTAAATGTTTGTGAAAAAACGTATTAATTTACTGCAGAAATATTCTTTACTAATAATAAAGCTGAAAGTCTCTCTGTCTGGATGTCCGGAGGATGTCTGGATGTCTGCAGGATGTCTGGATCTCTGTGACGCGCATAGTGCCTAGACCGATCGGTCTAGGAATGAAATCTAGGAATGATCAGTCTCGGTCATGAAATTTGGCACAAAGTTAGTTTGTAGCATGGGGTGTGCACCTCGAAGCGATTTTTCGAAAATTCGATGTGGTTATTTTTTTATTTCAATTTTAAGAACAAAATTATTATAAGATGGACGAGTAAATTACGAAATTATCATGACGTGGAACCAAAACATGGGCACAAGACAATTGGCGAGATATGAAATTATCATAATGTGGAACCGTAACATGGGTACAAACCAATTGGCGAGAACATTCACCATACATTATTTGTAAATATACAGGCGAACAAAAAAACCTTTTAATTTTTTCTATTACGGGCAAAGCCGTGCGGGTACCACTAGTTTTCAATAAATGCTTAAAAACTCTTTGAAATACTTTCTGCTTTTAAATTGCTTCTGTGTGTATTCAGAACGCAAAACACACATGGACAGAATTTTGAATGTAAGAGAAAATAACTAAATTTTTTCAACAAGTTTCATGATTCAGCAGAAATAGAAAGTTTTCTCCGATTGCTGTGTTTTTCTTCCAGTTCTTTGAAAAAATATCAATTTCAGAATTCCTTCGAATTCAGTTAAGCTAATGATGGCAGCGAATGAAAGGAGTCCCTTGCAAAAGCATCTTCATTAGCTGTCTGTTTGTCTTTCTTGTTTAGTCTTCCAGAAGGGAAATGCACAACTCGAGTTTTCTCTAGAGTGGGTAGCGCGTTTTAAGCTAATGATATTTCAGGAGGAAATTTATGAATTCTGGCATACATTCTAATTTATCTAAATAAAATATCTGGATGTGACAGTTAAAGTTTTCACGTTTTTCTTATGTTAAGGGATAGATCCAGGATTAAATATCGTTTTGTCAATAGTAATAAAAAGTACTCTTAAAATTAAAAAAAAAAAAAAAAAAAAAAAAAAAAATTGGAATATAAAGTTTTTTCTCTTTTTGCTATACACTAGGGGGGGGGACAACTTATTTCATTTGCCAGAGTTTTATGTTTGTAATACCTTGCGAGTTGACTAGAAATATTTAACTGTTGGCACATGAATCTCTTTTTTGGAAAAGTCAAATTGTTTGAACTTATCTTCTTTATCTTTACTAATAATAAGGCTGAAAGTCTCTCTGTCTGTCAGTGTCTCTGTGACGCGCATAGCGCCTAGACGTTCAGCTGATTTTCATGAAATTTGGCACAAAGTTAGTTTGTAGCATGGGGGTATGCACGTCAAAGCGATTTTTCGAAAATTCGATGTGGTTCTTTTTCTATTCCAATTTTAGGAACAAAATTATCATAAGATGGACGAGTAAATTACGAAATTATCATAACGTGGAACCGTGACATGAGCACAAGCCGATTGGCGAAAAAATAAACCATACTTTATTTGTAAATATACAGGCGAACCAAAAGACCTTTTAATTTTCTATTACGGGCAAAGTCGTGCGGGTTCCACTAGTTACTAAAAAAAATAATAAAGCTGAAAGTCTCTCTGTCTGGATCTCTGTGAAGCGCATAGCGCCTAGACCGTTCGGCCGATTTTCATCAAATTTGGCATAAAGTTAGTGTGTAGCATGGGGGTGTGCACCTTGAAGCGATTTTTCGAAAATTCGATTTTGTTCTTTTTATATTCTAAATTTAAGAACATTTTACCGAGCAAATTAACGCAACGTGGGAGATTAAATTACGAAATTATCATAACGTGGAACCGCAACATGGGCGAGCAAATGAATATAGCCTATTGGCGAGAAATTCATCATCCATTATTTGTAAATATACAGACGAACCAAATGACCTTTTAAGTTTCTACTACGGGCAAAGCCGTGCGGGTACCACTAGTAATTTTATAAAATTGCTTTAAATTAGTTTAGTTTCTTCAAAAACAAATGTTTTACATGTGTAATATTAAGTAATTATATATACAGGGTATTTAAGTCAACTGCTCTAGAACTCCTAAGAGGTGTAGAATGCATCGGGGCGACTCGAAATCATATAGCAATGGAGGGTCGGAAATGCTTTCTAGGGCATGGAAATTTTAGAAATTATCTGTTAAGATTTAATTTGGTAGGTGATGATTTGTGTTCTTGTGGACAGGATGCTGAGATTGTTGAGCATATTGTATTATATTGTAATATTTACTCAAGTCCAAGAAAAACTTTAAAGAAAGCTTTCCAACAGGTGGGGTGTTGGCCACCTTCTTTTTCTTTATTTGTTGAAAGCTTTCATAACCGTATTGCTTTTTGTAATTTTATCTGTCATTTAAATTTGTAAGCTGTGTCTTTCTTGTTTGGGACTCTTTCGAACGTTTGTGTTTTCTTTTTGTTCCTTTCATTTATGCGTAATGGTACCTCCTGTTTTATCTCGGTTGAAGTTATTTAAAAAGCCGTAATTCTGTTAGTTTCGCTGGTTTGTTATTACAGTCGAACCTCCCTTAACGGACACTCCCAGATAGCGGACAGTTTCTGAATGCCCAAACCCTCGAGATAGGCGTATAATGTATTTCACTCCTCGTTAGCGGACAGTAAATCAGCCGAGTTTCGTTTTATTTTTCTATGTCTGGTAAAATTTTGCTCAGCACTGCTTTCGCAGCAAGCATTTTTTCTACTCCTTTAGGATGTTCTGAGACTAACCAGTACCAATAAAAGAATTAACCCCCTTTTGCTCCGAAAACAAGAGCCAGTCAAGTCGAACGAACTTTTAAGTCTAAGCTTATGAAAGTTTTGTTTTCATTTCATGCACAAAATTCCAGAAAAAAGCAGAACAAAAATCTTTCTCATTTTACACAGTAATTTGCTTTATCAGTTTGAGAGAGGAAATCATTCAAAAAAAAAAAAAATCTTGTGCTACTTTAGGATTCCCCCCCCCCCCCCCCCATTAGATTTTGGGAAACGAGCGTCGGCTCCGTGTCCTTTCCCTCCAAACGCTGATGAGGAATCGGCACAGTATTGCCATATTGAGTGAAAAGTAGCGGATTGGGCTGCGTTTTGCTACGATCTAAAACTTTATTGAGTAGAATTTACGAAATTATCCCATCGCATTTTGGATAAATGATGTAAGACATAAGAAATGCCTTCCTATTTTATTTTCCTAAAAAATTCAGAGGATTATTTACTTATTAGGTAAGTACACTTATATATGCGCTACTTATTAATTTAATTTAGAATTACACACTGTATATGAAGGCTTGGAATACAAAATTAAAATGCCATTGTGCATTCAAACTCCCCAATAGAGGACACTTTCTGTTAACGGACATAAACTTTGTTCCAGATGGTGTCCGCTATTGAGAGGTTTTTACTGCTTAAATTCGTAAACTGTTTATTTATATTTCATTCATCTTCTTAACTTATGTTTTTGCAATGTTGCAATTGCTGTTTATCACTTACATCTGTAAGACTCATGTTATACCATGTGGAGCATGAGGAGTTTTTGGTGAATCTTATAAATAATATTTAAAAAAAAGCGGTGATGTACACAGAAGCACCATAAAGAAAAGAGACCGTTAGAGTTCAAAGCTTTTTCCACCGGCTACAATGCACACTTCTCGTCTTCAGTGCATTTAACTCTGAACAGTCTGGAATATTCCCGGCATATCTCGGGACGCGAAATCATTTCCGACTCCATATTTCTGTATGATTTCGAGTAATGACAATGCACCCTAACCGTCTTAGGAGTTCTGAAACTGTTAACTGAAACACCCTGAATATATAAAGGTGGGTGCATCAAATAAGACCATGTACACTAATAAAGTCATCCACAATTGTTTGATGTATAATAGCTAAATAACGCTATATCGCGACTTCATCTTCACGGAAAACCCAACTAATGATAAAACGTTATCAACAAACAGTTCCTTTATAGGCAACAATAAGTGCACGTCAGACTAAGAAAAAAGAAGAAAAAATGACCGATTCTGGTTCCCCGAATTTGATGAGTGATCTCCCCTGATGAGTGATGATCCCTTCCTTTAAAGTTAATATACTTTTGAGTTTATCCAATGTGGTTTAATGTTTTTATACTGACAAAGAGTTTTTCGAATTTTTTTATTTTGATAGCTCTTTTTCGCTTTTTTAGAGTTGGCTTATTGGATAACCATATCTCTAATATGGTCAAATCTTTTTTTTTTTAGCATTCACGATTGCTTATTGTTCTCACTTGACAGTTTTGAATTCCTATGATTTTATTTTCCCCCCGCTTCCTGTGCAGCACCACCTTCGGTGGTCGCCTCACGATGCTGCTCCTCTAGCGAAAACCTTCTCCAGATTGCGTAACTTACTTGCCTACTTTTGCACATACACCTACACACATACTCCTACACACACAAACACATGCAGACATCTACACATACACACAACAACCCACACATACACCTACACACATACTCCTACACACACAAACACATGCAGACATCTACACATACACACAACTACCCACACATACACATATCCCCCCACACACAAACACAAATACACACAACTACGCGCGCACACACACACACACAAACACACATGCCTACAAATATACACGTACCCCACACACACAAACAAACATACCTCCCCACACACATACACACAAACAAACATACCTCCCCACACACATACACACAAACAAACATACCTCCCCACACACAAACACACTCGTGATTGCGTGAAAAACATAATTTGAATTCAAAGTTCAAATTATTTTTTTTTGTTTGTTTGTTAAAACAGGTGACAAAAATAAGTGAAACTTAAATTTTTGTAAGGAATTACTTTATTCTTATTTTGCATGAGTCCTCTGACGAATGTGCAAAATCCAACCGATTCATCAATGAACGAGACATTATGTCATGAATTACCTTGTGTACAAATCAAACATTTTAAATGTCACTGAAACCAATATTTTTTAAAGATACTTTCTGTTGCAGCCTTATGGAAAAGGCAAAATATATTACTACCAAAAAAATCTGAGCTATACCTCTATCACGGGAAAAAAAAAAAAACGATAAAAGCTTGTGAATATTTTCAACTTTTGGAACAAATAAGGCGACCAGGAGCAGACGGCATTTGATCATTCTTCTCCCAAGAGTCCTTAACCATAGTCGTGAGTTGCCAAAATCCCCGGAGATAGGACACTCAAGAAAAGAAGAGATAATGGAAAGGAAGAGATGAACGGAATTACCGCCAACTTTTATGTGCTCACACTATCACTCCTGAAATGGTGTTTTTATCTCTGGATCTTTAGGTGGGTGGATCGAATGCGTTTTATCACTCTTTTGCTTTGAGGAATATTTTTCGGGAGTATAATGATTTAAAAACCGATCTGGGTTAGGGTTTTTTTTTATTTTTGACTGCCAACCATTTTGTGAAAGCTTATCTAAATCTTTAAAATTGTACTTTTTTCGTTTTAAGAAATTGTCAAACTAAGACTTGAAGTTCTGTTTTCTTATTATATAAGTGTTCATTCATGTTACGTATTTTATCCTTTCATCCTTTCTGCAAAAGGGTGAATCCACGAGTGATATTATCATCATGTGTGAGACAAATTGGTATGAATTTTTCTCTTAATTTTTAAAAAACATACACATTTTTAGGGCTGAAAGTTTAAAAGGAATTTCAGACCTTGGGATATGAATGAATGAGTAAATATTGAAACACACACACACACACACACAATAAACGAATAAATAAGTACCGTAAAGTGGGTCTACTTGAGCCTCCAGGGGCTACTTCAACCCATAAGAAAAAAGTGCTTAAAATCCGGCCTGGTCCTATGTAACGCAATATATATACTTAAACAGTTGTTTTTTGTGTCTGCAAACTTTCACATGTAAGTTCATAGAAACATCTGATATCGTCAAGGTCAAGATAGTTTTATGTTTGCATTCCATTTCTTGGTAAAATAACAGTGTTTTAAGGTTATAGCTATATAATTAACACAGTAATTATTATAAGTTAGTAAAAGTGCACTGGTTGCCTTAAAATGGGGCTACTTGAACCTAGCGTTCAAACAGCCCCAAACCACATTTCATCCCTAAATTATGTTGAGTAAGGTTTGTAATCTTTTAAAATAAAGAGGTTAGCTTCTGTTTATAACCGTTTGTTTACAGATCTGGGGATAAAAAGGGTCCGAAAGTAAAAAAAAAACCCCTTGAAGTAGGAAATAATGCGGATTATTAAAAGGAAAAATTACAATTGTGTCCAGATTCAACTAATTCCAGAGAAATGCCTTAGAGACTGGCATCAGCCTATTTTGACTTGAGTATATCAACTCTAAAAAAATTAAAAGATCGTTCACAAAACAAGCCTGGGCATCCTGTGGTATTTAATAGCTAGGAAGAGCAGGTATTAAATAATATCAGAGAAAATAAATCCACTCAAGTCATTAAATTTTGGGGTTTTCATTCTTCCTAATGTTCAAATAATGAGCATTTCATTTGATTTTAACTGTAGTTAGATTATGTTTCTATTTGAGAAATTATGTTTGCCTAAAAATATGCTTCTATGTATACGATAATTTTATATTAATTCATATAAATAATTTGCAATTTATATAAATAGTTTGCTCATTAAAATGTACGTTTTGAGTTTATTTTTCAAAATCATTGGTCCTTCTTGATACCACCACCTGTTTTACAGCTTTTTTTGATGGATTTTCTGAGTAGGATCAAGTAGCCCCAGCGCAGGGCAAGTTGAACCCAATTTTTAAAAATAGAAAAAAAATATAAAGAGTTAAAATTATTGTTATAAAAGGGCTTTGGGTGGTAGCAGAACGTCTAAAAAGTGGTAAAAACAAGATTATCAGCTCACATTATGGGTTTAAAAAAGCATTCAGTGTAAAACTCACAAAAAGTATGAAATTTTGGGTCCAAGTAGCCCCACTTTACGGTATATAATTAAAGTGAGAAAAAATAGTGAATAAATAGCAAAATAAGAGAACAGACAAATAAATAATTGAATACTCAAATAAAAAAATTTAAATGATTTTTTTACTAAATGATTATATAGTATTTTTTTAAATTATTGAATGATAAAATAAAATGAGCTTTTTCACTTTGCCCCACATACACTTGAGCAAAACATTTTATATAAAAATAAGGAAAATATTAAATAAATAAATGAAGCGACGAATATTGTAAATTCACAATAAATATTGAAAATATTAGGATCAAAAACTTTATCGGTAAAAAAAAATTGTTTTTGACTTGCAGCAAAATATTACAATGATTACACAATTTTTGAAAATTACTTGTATTATTATATGATGTGATCTTTAGAGATAAATTTTCCCTGTTTGGAGTAGACTGCATGTGTTACGCAACGTTAAAATATTATCAGAGATGACGTAAAAGGTAAAAAACAGAGCAAATATTTCACCCTTTTTTTCACTTTGTCCCCATTCCCGCACAACATTCCCTATACCGAGAAAGAATCTTCAAAAAATTACACTAGTTATCATAAAGTAAGGAAAATAACAAAAATAGCGATAACTATCTAAAAATAAGCAAAACCTTGTAAAATTTGAATGTGTTGCCGAATAAGAATTACTAAATAAAAATGCAATACACAAATTAGTGGCGCTGAAATCGGAGTGCGTCATCTGTGAGAAGCATAAAAAGTCCATGTTTGAGAGCAAGCCTATGCGTTGTGATACTGCCATAAGAAATCCGATATAGCCATTTTGTAACAATGACTTCCAGGCATTGCAGACATACGATGGAGAGCCATTGGGAGACCAGGGCAAGGCAAAGTCAAACAGAAGTAACCAGATGGTTAAATCTGAGTCCTTTTGTGGTTCATAGATTTTGGAGCCAATTTCAAACTACTGCTTCGGCATCCAGGAGGTTCAGCCAAGGACGTATAAAGGGCAGTTCACTTATCGGCCATCCGTCCCGTCCATCCCGTTTTTTGACGTGACGGACTGCCGACGAAAACAGAGTAGCATTCCCATACGGTCGCCGCACATCAATCACGTGGCTGAACTCCCCTACCAGAGAACAGAGCACGCTGCTTGGCGAGAACCAATGAAATGCTGTCCTACTTTGGACGATATCAAGGATCAGATATCAAGGTTCTTCTGATCGAAACCGGTCCCGTCCGAGTGTCCGCACATACCTCCGCAGTGTCTGTGTTTGGGGTGACATCTCTTTGGGTGGACGCACATACCTCCATGCCTTTCCATGGGTAACCATGAATGCTCAGGTTTATAGATCCTTGATGCTTATGAGCACCCACATTCCAGGGCAATAGGTGATGCTTTCCTGTTACAGGACGATATTCCAGGACCACACAGATCTCGCATCGTAGATAATTATCTTCAACAGGCTACAATTCTCCGCATGGAGTGGCCAGCTTGATCCCCGGACTTGAATCCTATCGAGCACGTTTCGGATGCTTTAGGGAGAGGCCTAGCTGCTCTTAAACCACCCCCTCAGACCTTTGCCGCGCTTGATACTGCTTTGCAAGAGCAATGTTCCCGCTTCCTGTAGAACTGATTGACCGCGTAATCGACAGCATCACACATCGCTGTATTTGCTGTGTTGCTTCTAGAGAGGAACATATTTCATATTTAAGGTACTTTTCCTATAGCAAACTGACATTTTTAATTTTTTTTCATTTTAGGGATGTGTTAATTTCTATACTGCCATAATCGTCTGATAATTTCTTTTTATGTTATTTTATGTCTTACTATGTGTTGCATATTGTGGGTAAGTTTCACAAAATTCTACATGTCACTATTTGAGTAATCGTCATTTTTGAGATTTCTCCTTAATTTATGATAACTAGTGTATTTCTGTTAAACATAATGGTCTACGTATTATTTAATGTTGTCTTTAACTATAAACTAGTTTAGTAGTACCATGATTCAATAAATCAAATCTACTTCAACCATTAAGATAAAAATATAACTAAAAATCTTATTAATTTTATGTGTTTCGTTTGGCTGCGGGTAACAAGGAAAAATGATTCTTTTCTGCAGAATGGCCCACATATCAGTATATTTTCTGTTCCTTTTTTTTCATGCTTTTCCTATAAAAAGTTGTATGCATTCGAATTCATGATATCTGTAAACATAACTTTAAAAATAAAGTATCAATTAGCAACTATGCGTAAATTTATGTCAGTGCAGTAATTATACATAATAATGTCTCATTTTCTGATGAAAGAAAGCATTTTTTTCGTCTTTTCGCTTATTCATAATTATGAAAACTGGTTACACGAGCTGAACTTAAATTGTGCATTATTTTACGTTTTTATGTTTGTAAAAAAAAGGGAGGAAAACGGGGGGGGGAGAGGGTGAGAACA
This sequence comes from Uloborus diversus, assembly GCF_026930045.1. NCBI lineage: Eukaryota > Metazoa > Arthropoda > Arachnida > Araneae > Uloboridae > Uloborus > Uloborus diversus. The sequence goes on along the minus strand of NC_072739.1, from coordinate 152,406,455 downwards.
TTTAAGAGAAGAACATACTTACAGAAATTTATTACGAAATTATTTTTCTACCTTCAACATTATAAGTAAACATCAAAACGTATTATAGTTACGCTAAAACTACGCATTTTATTAATTGATGTGTTTACATTTAATGAAATTGAGCTTTGTTGCATAAAAGTGCGTTCACAGAACCTTGAAACACATTTAATTTTATTGAAACTATGTAACGTAAATAAAATGTAGAGTGCATTTGTTTTTCTCTGCAAAGTTATAATTTTAGTTTAACAAAGGTTCTTAAATCCTTAGAAAAAATCATAGTTGACATACTTTTTCAAACAGATGCAGCAAATTGTTGATGAAATGTTTTATTTCTTACATTTTCCCAGAAAATATGTGGGGAAAGGGTCTTGAAAAAAAGTGCTCATTATCTATAGAAACGAAATAAATAATAAAATGGAAGTTTCGGAAGTTTGGTTTTGAAACGGTTGTGTTAGGAATCATCTTGTACTTCATGTAATTTACCCTTTCCTGATTTAAATGAACTTCTTTTCTAGGGCTTTTGTATTCGAAAAAAAACCCTTAACTTACGCATTCATTAACTTCTTTCCTCACTTTTTCTTTCTTACTTTTTCTGCTATTACCTAATTTTCCCAGCTAATGCGAAAAATGATTTAGAAAAAATTATGTTTCTGTTTAGTGCAATAATTCAGTTAAAAACGATTCATTGTAAATTTAAAACCATAATTTAAAAAAACCACAATCATGTAAAATATTCAGTAAATTACCGCCCATTAGCCATTGCTAAAGCAGAAATACACCGCCAGCTCAGTCATTTCCAGCCGAAGACTGCGCAGTTTTCGGCTGGAAATGACTGAGCTGGCGGTGTATTTCATGCACACATATATAGTTTAATCATCTTCAGTTTATTTTCTTTTAAAAAAACATGGGTTAAAAAGGTTTATTAACAGGCAATTTCAAAAAAGCCATTAAACTTAAACTAACTAGCCCGTGCAAAGCAACCGTGCTTTGCATAAGAAATTTTAAAAAATTAAATAAATAAAGTAATTTTTTGAGTAATGGCAAAGCTGTGATTGAACAGTATACTGTTCCCTGATAGCGGTGAAAAGGTCTTTAAAATGATGCATTATTGCTTTTGAATATTGTATTAAGGAAGTTATGGCGTGCTTACAAAAAACATCTTAGAGAAGTGATACACATGCAGTGTTCCCGTTTAACCTGCAAGGCCTCTATTTTCAAAACCGTTAATCCAAGAGACATACTTTCAATTAATAAAAAAATTTTGAAAAAGTTTGAAGTAAAAAAGGAAACTGAGTTAAAAAATACAAAATTTAACTTTTTATATGGTCCCTATGTCCCCTAACCTGTATTTGAGGAAATGATCTCCATTTAAAAATATTACCAACACAAATTGCTTAACCTTTGTGCGACCAAAACGGAAGGACATATTCCAGTTCAAAGTTTTTAGGGGCCATACAGAAGATGAGGTTGAAACTTATCGCCCTTCCAGAATAATGACAGGTTGTCAAAGTAAAAAGAAGCAAGCCATTTATATTTGTCATTGCTATTCAAAAATAAATGCATGTGTTATGCCGTGATACGCAAAAACGCACTGCAAAACCCCGAACAATTTGAAAAAACCACACTCTGTGCACACATTAATTTATTCAATTATATATATATATATATATATATATATATAAATGTACGATATATACAACCATATGATTTTAGATATTTCTTTGTAATTTCTCCCAGCTTTAAAAAAAAGGCATTTCCTGTTCTCTGACTTCCAAAAAATGAGGGAAGTAGATTAGAAGTCCTTATTCCTCGAAAGCCTCATATAAAATGCTTCCATTGGCGCTCTTTTTTTTAGCAAAAAACATACTTGAAAATCTACTTTCAGATGTTCAAGACTACCTTAACCACTTTCAATGTCTAGAACCACTTACAGTGAAGTGCTTTAGAAAACTAAGTGACATCTGATCAAACGAAGTGGCTGATTTTTGTATTCGAGTTCGTTTTTACGTTCAGAGAAACAAAAAAGGCAAAACTAAAAACATTGAACATTTTCGTTTTCAGAGTTCTTTAATAAATTATACTCTTCTTTTGTTAGCAGTAAAAACAAAGTGAGAGTCTTTGTTTATCGTTTATTTATTGCTTTGTTGACAGATTTTTATTCTTGTTAGAGGGAAAAAAATGACTTGTAAAAATTACGTATCACTCTCTTATTATGACTAATGTAAGGTTTCTCTCATTTGATTATTTTAGTTAATGATTTTTAAAACACTAACTTTTTTTGAGTCATTTTTGGGGAAATTATAGTGTTTTATATGCCAGTATAAGAGATGCTCCGAAGCAAACATCATTGGAGAAAATCAGGGATTTTTGCAACACTGCTGCCCTATTTTCAATTACAACAAGCGCAAAACTTTTGTGATGTTTCAGTTACAAGTTGGTGTTTGTAGATTAAACTAATACTGGATACTTGAATTTTAAAACGTGTCCTTCTAAACTACAAAATTTTAATGATGTTTTCTTTTGATATTATTGTTTATAAGCCATCACGCGCCTGTTTTGCAAACTGTGTTGGTGAGAGTTTTGTAGCAAGAAATGGCATTGAATTTAGGTTTTAAATCTATAATTACAATCTGATCACGAAATGTACAATCTTGATGAGAGTTTTGTGGCAAGAAAGAGCATTGAATTTAAGGTTTAAATCAGTAGTTACAGTCTGATCACGAAATATACTATCTTGGTGAGAGTTTTGTGGCAAGAAAGAGCCTTGAATTTAGGTTTTAAATCTGTAATAACAGTCTGATCACGGAATGTACAATCTTGATGAGAGTTTTGTGGCAAGAAAGAGCATTGAATTTAGGTTTTAAATCAGTTATTACAGTCTGATCACGAAATATACTATCTTGGTGAGAGTTTTGTGGCAAGAAAGAGCCTTGAAATTAGGTTTTAAATCTGTAATTACCGTCTGATCACGAAATGTACTATCTTGGTGAGAGGTTTGGGACAAGAAAGAGCATTGAACTTACATATAGATTTTAAATCAGTAATCACAAAATGTATCTGCTCACGAAATGTATGGAATGGGCAATCGATCAAATTAAGACGATTCCCTGTGAATTAATCTAGCAGGGGAGAAGGGAACATAGTGATGGGATATTGATGCAAGCGTTTTATAATGTCACTAGTGCCGAATTTATTTATTGAAATTTGAGTCTGTTTAGTTGAAAATGAGCGTAAACTAAGTTTCTATGGAAACAACAAAAAGAAAATAAAATGTTCTAATTTTATCCGGAAATGTAAAAGCAACATCGTAAGTTCCAAATTATTTTGTAAAAAATGCGGATCAATTTTCGTAGTGAGAATTTACAAATACAAATGTGACGAACAGCAACAGGCTCTCGGCCCAGCTAGGCTGGTCCTAGTCAATTTATTAGTCCTCAATGAAGATCAATGTCCCTCTTAAAGCTATCCACCCCCTTGCTCATCACCACCTCTTCCGGTAAGCTGTTCCAAGAGCCCACAACCCTACTAAAACCCTTAGTAGGGGTCCTTAATTCCAGGTTAGCCTGAGATTTGAATAACTTAAAACAATGACCCCTCGTCCTGCCTTCCGTGAAAAAACTTAATCCATTAACATCATTCATTTTGATAAATTTAAGCAACTGAATCATGTTCCCTCTGATCCTCCTTAGCACCACAGGTTATACATATTACATTACAGTATATGTATAGCCCGGTATATAGTATAGTTTGGTATATAGTATATACTAATCTTACTATATAGAGCGAATATAGTTTTAAAAATTATTGTCGTGAACGAATTGTCATTTGTAGAAAACTGCATCGAAATAATTAAGAGGCTAAAGCTCACATCTGTAACGAAAGAACTACCACTCATGTAAATTAATAATTTTGTCCATTTCCGTCTGTAAACCGGATGTTTGTCGTTCTATCTAATCAGTGGTTCAACTGTAGTACGCTTTTCTAAATTTTTGGCACGTGTCACTTTTGTTGTCTAGATGCGCTACGTGGAAATATTTATTATGAAAAAAAAAATAAATAAAGGTTATCTGCAGTTAAAATATAATTTTTTTAAGTTGTGCAAATGCTTGCTTTGAACTTTGTTATTTTTATGTTTTTGTATAGTTGAGGACTGATTGATACTCTTTATGCTTAAGATTCAGAGTTGTTCAGTGTAAAAATGATGTAAGTGTTTCTGTGCATATTGCAAAGCTAGAACTGATATAAAGATGAAACTCGTTACATGCAAAATACCAAACAGCCTGGTTATCACATCCAGAGACTATTGTTGGCACTATCAGCTTCAATGAGATGACATCTGCCTCCTGCTCGGTTATTCACTAATCCAGACTGATGAGTTCTAATTCGAACGAAACTGCAGTCTCTGGATGTAATAACCGGGCTGTTTAGTCTTACTGCGAAATGATAATCATTGCCAAAGAGCAAATATACATAAATGAATTAGATGAAATAAATTGAAATTTGGTGGACTCGTGCAACAACGCGTTTAAACTTACAGGAAATATATACCACGCGAGTTTTCCACTACTGACGTTCTCCAGAGTTTCATGAATGGACTTTCATTCGTTTAAGAATATCTGAAGGCAGGAGTGCGAACCAATTTAAACTTTATTTTTGTTACCGTGTACAAACCATGAAGAAGGGATAGAATGGAGGGAGTGAAGACTTTCATTTGACGAAGACACCAAGTCACGTGATACATTTTAAAGGGTAGCATTGGAAGAAAACAGGTTTATCTCCCGCAAAACGTGTCAGGCATTCATCGTTGTTAAGTCACGTGACAAGAGCTCTTTACCTAAGCTTCTCTAAGCCAATGGTTGGACTTGCTCTCTCCATTTACTAATTCCTGCTCTTAGATATTAAACCTACTTCTTATTTTAAATTCATATTTTTTTTTCACTAAACATAAAAGTTAATGAAATTCATTGGTACCTCCTTACAAATTGACACATGCGCATGCGCTCACAGGAGATCACTTGTAACGCGTTCACAGCACAACTTATAACAACGTTTTAAAAAGAAACGTTGTTCAGTATTTTACGTAAGTACAAATTCAACATGTTTTAAACGAAACGATAATGTATAGTCAAATGTAGAAAACAATTGCGCATGTTTATAAAGAAGTTGTTTTATACATAATCTTTTTCATATCTCGAAATCTTTGATTTCACGAGGGATCGAGGATGAACGCATCCTTTGCATAAGTCAATACTCCTTTGTACAACTCTTTTGCTCAACCCCGCTTGACTTATATGTTTAACTATCTCCTTAACGCTATGAAAGTGTTTTTTTTAAATATTCATTGAGGTATTGATAAATTTATACCTAACCAGTCTTGCCGTTAATATTTATACACTAAATCTGCTTTTATTTATAATCACAAATTCGAATTTTAATCAATAAGCTCCAATTTCAGGTAACAGAATAGTTCTTCAGAAATCACATTAAATAGTCTTAATGATCATAAAGTATATAGGTAATCGATAATTCTACTTAGCCAAAGAATTAATTGCAAAAATGCTTTTATCCGTAAAAGGTGAAATGTGTTATAAGGCTTGAGGGTAGCCGAGAAAAGCGATACGGAAATTTCTTAAGAAGAAGAAAATATATTTAGTTTCCTCCTAATTTCTATTACACCTTCCAAAGCCCTAAGGATTCATAAATGCATTTCGAAACCTTATTAAAATTAATTTAACAGATCGGAATCAGCGCATCATTTGTAAATCAAGATTGAATTTACGGAGTCGATATTAATTTACTCACTTGATACCTTTTGGCAGAAATCAATGATTCTTTGCGAACTATGTTAATTAATAGTATTGCTCTTGCCTAATATTATGCAAATTAGGTTTGGTTTTGCGCGCAAATAAAAGTTTTTTTTGTTTTGCGTGAACAAAAATGCAGCATTTACAGTATTTTATAAACACTATACCCGTTTTCGTCGTCAATCCTCTAATAATAAATACAAAATTATAACATGGATTTAAATATAAGTTAATCGATACTAATAAAATGTTGGTCATAAATAAATAACAAATTTGTTGTACTATCAGACCACCGGTTGTACTAAAAAACAAACTTCCGGGTTTAGGGCGGAAATGGAAGCAGCTATTAGTTTACAGGGGCGGTAGTTTGTTCCTTACACACGTGCGCATTGGCCTCTTAATTATTTTGACGCAGTTTTGTAAAAATGACAATTTGTTCGTGGATTTTTTTTAAAAATCTAAACTGTATTCGATCTATATTTTCGTTCCAAACTTTGACGTACCTTTACTTGCCATTTTGCATGTGGCCTTAACATTTCTGGGCGAAATTAAAACATTTTATTTTCTTTTTGCTGTTTTCTTAAAATCTCTTTTTGTTTGCCTTCATTCTCAATTCGAAAAATGCAATAAATTAATATAAAACTTGTGCATCGTTATCCAGTCGCCATTTAACCTTCTCACTTGATAGATTCATTCAGATGGAACCGTTCTAACTTGACCGCTTTTTAGATTCCACGTTTTATGTGGGCAGTCTGTAGTTGCGTTATTGATGCTACTAAGGATACGCAAACCTCTTTCGAGATTCGAGGCGAAATTGAGGAGAAGGGTGCGGCGCCTGACAAAGTGAGTCACCCATATAAGAAAGGGTTGCTGTCACCAATAGAGGCCAATCGGCCTCAACTGATAACGCAAAATTGATAAAAAGCTGATTGATAAAGCTAATGTATGTATCATAGTTATGTCTAACAGTAAGATTCAGTGTTTAAGATCGAAAAACTTTATTGTCTTAACAGTAAACAACCGCGTAAAACGTCTCAGTAACTGCATTTCACGATTTCAGCAACAGAGTGCGTCTGTGTCAACTTTTTCAGAAGCATTTATGTAAAAAACAGTTTACCGCATACACTACAGCCATTTTCAGCGCAGATTTTGAGGTAAATACGGCTTTAGAGCAGAAAGAGTTACTTTTTATCACCGTTTAAAACCTTCTTCATTTTTCTACATTTTCTTTTACTAGAATACAATTGACTTTGTATTTCCATTTCGCTGCACATATTATGATTTGAATTGATTTGCGCAAATTAATTTCGAAAACTTTTTTTTTATTGCAAGTTTGGTGATGTTACCCCAATTGAGGCAGTTAGTCGAATGCAGTGGGGCAAGTTGCCTAACTGCCAAAGTAATGTACCTCAAAGAAGATTTTTTTTTGACAACAATAAACTTAACTGCCAAAGTAATGTGACTCAAAGAAGATTTTTTTTTTACAACAACAAACTTAATTTGCGGTTTTTGGGTATGACATATTTTACTCAGTATCTTAACCTACATTGAGAAAGGTAGACCTTTTATTTTTCCTTAACATATTTTTTTAAAAAAAAGGGTCTGCTTAGGTGGGGCGTAATACCCCTATTTACTCTACATTTCTTTACTAGAAAATCTCCCGTCAAGGTCTGACGGGTAAAAATTGCTTCAACATTTGAAAGAATCACTTGCCTGTTTGGTGATATTTTGATAATTGAAATTTTAACCCTTACTCCAGTGGATCAACCCTGAATTTCAGTACATACTGGATCAATAGTTTGGTACATTGTGGACCAATTTTTGTTTCTTTATTCTCCTACTAGTGGTATCCGCACGGCTTTGCCCGTAATAGAAATATTAAAAGGACTTTTGATTCGCCTGTATATTTACAAAATATTTATGATGAATTTTCTCGCCAATTGGCTTGTACCCATGTTACGGTTCCAAGTTATGATAATTTCGTAATTTACTCGTCCATCCTATGATAATTTTGTTCTTAAAACTGGAATAGAAAAAGAACCACATCGAATTTTCGAAAAATCGCTTCGAGGTGCACACCCCATGCTACAAACTAACTTTATGCCAAATTTCATGAAAATCTGCAGAACGGTCTAGGCGCTATGCGTGTCACAGAGATCCGGACACAGAGACTTTCAGCTTTATTATTAGTAAAGGAAATGAGTTTTACCAGTTATACAGTTAAGTTACTGGATCCAGTTCAGCCTTGTCGAAATAAAGCATTTCCCTGTATATTAAACATTACCAAAAAATATTATCAAATTATCATGCCGTGGCGCGAGTTTCATTGTTGAAAACGTCAGCGTTACTCGATTATTCGCTATCATACGTATGAGATTAAGGGTTGTACGAAACCAAACATGAGTTATCGTTCTTAGCTAAAAGCATTAACTACAAAAACGTTGTTTATATTGTAACAATAACATTGAATGCATTTATAAATATTAATGTAAAGCTTACATTGTATTTATTCTATATTATACTTAGTAAAAAATCAAACATTAATGAATGAATGGGAAAAGAAAATGCTTTCTCCTGTATTACAAAAAAAAAAGAAATCATATCTTTTTTCTGCAAATTTAAGAAGCGAAACAGAAAATAAAATAACTCAAATCCAACTACGATTTCGTCAACAAATTTTCCTTCGTATTTTCAAACACAATATTAGCTGTTCCGCTTTGATTTCTGACATTTGTCTTTGTACTTATACAACCGAAACAAAAATGCTTCCCTGAATTCAAGGAAATTCATTTATACTAATGACGACAGATTTTGAAAAGCTCCATGCCATGCGTATTTTCATCCAAATATATTTATCTTTCCAGTTTGAATTTTGAGGAAAATAATGCAATTAGTCTCCTTTTCGACTAAGCTCTAACTAGCTAACGAATCCCCTTAGTGAAATATTCTAGGCATCTAGGAAAAAATAAAGACTCCTCGTTATGAAAATTGTGTCTGAAAAATATTGGAGCGAAAGAATTGTTGCGTAATAAATGGAAAATATTTAACGAAGGGAAATTTATTTTTCTAAAACGCTTACTTAATGACAAAGTAAGATTGAAAGCAAGAGCTTCTGATGTTCCACGTTTTGTTGCATATTTAACAATAATACATTGCATTATCTCAAATTGCATTTCGGATTCAATTTACTTTGAACTTTTGGTTAAAATGAGTACACAGTTAGGAATTCGCATTTCTTTCAGTTTGAATCTGTAATAAGTACAGCAAGCAAAAGCACCAAAAAATGTGAAATGTTTTGCAGGGTAAAAGCGCCAAATTTGGGGTTGTTTTTATTCCTTTGTTTAACACTAACATCATTAAGAAAGAAAAAAAAGCAATATATTTAAGCGTAAAATGAAATTCAAGCATCTGGCAGTAAGACTATTTCAGTTAAGAAAGCTTTTACTAAGCGTTTTGCGTATGAATTTGAATTTTTAAATAATCAGGAAAATGTTTGTTTACACTTGATGCCTCCTATTGAGGGGTACAATAAAAATAACCCCTATTTTCGCTTTAAAAATAAATGAAATGCACTTTAAACAAGTGGTATTATACAGGGCGGTAATTTACCGAAATAGTGGTGCAATTTTTTTGATTACGAGCGTTGTTTTGTAAGAGCCCATTTGAGGCATTTCTGATGCCGAGCCCACGTTTAATCCTTGATCATTTGAAGATGATCTTGCGCATAGTAGGGGAGACTGGGGATACTTGATACCTGGGGATACATGATCCCACAGCCAAAAATATGCCAAAATTATTAAGTAGAGCTTTTAAACCTGACAATTATGTTAAACTAATACTTGGAAATAAAAACTGGCAACACTTTGTTTTTTTTAGCCATTTTGTTTTAGCTCAAGAATTGATTGTCTAAATGTGCCAAGGGAAACATTTTTTTAGGAAAGCATTCTGAAGTTAACATTATCCGTTACCTACAACCTAAAAAAATACCAAAGTGTAATGTTAAAGTATAGACAGTCCTTAATAACTGAGACATATTTTTAGTAAACTGCCACTAATTGTTAATAATAGAACAAGTATTATTGTAAAAATCGCATATTAGAGGTACTTGATCCCTTCGTTTGGAGGGATACATGATCCAGGGATCAAATATCTATATGATAATATAAACACAATGAAAACAATATAACTGTTGTTTACTTAGTTGACATTAGCTTTAAACATTCAACGCCGTGTTCACATAATGAATTTTATCATAGTATGAGGGATGGATTTAAACAATCAGTGCAGTAAATATTCTAAACAATTAAAATATCAGTTCGCACTTGTAACCCACATAACTCCTCAAACATCTCAACATAAACTAACTCTACTGATAAATTATGTTCTGATCCGTCAAATGAGCCTGAACAAGTTGAAATAGATGTCAAATCTTTGTTTGAATGAAAAAAAGTGATAATTCTGTAGTTAGATTTCCAGCAAAAAATGAGTTGCCCATTATGTAGACACATTAGCAGGTAGAATGCAAAGTTGGATTTCTAGAGTTTGAAATAAGTTTTTTCTGAAGTGAAAATGTAATATAGGTAAAAATAATAGGTTAAGGGTAAAAATGGGTTGATTAAATTTATTTTTAATGAAAACTTATCAAAATGTGTTAACCTGCACACATCCAGTTGGGTTGAGCGGAACTGAAAGAACTGCAACAAACGAGCTATTTTCAACTGACTTTTCAGGTTTTAAAAACTTATGCTAGGCTATCTTTTCTTTTTTATAAGTACACCGATAGTTACATTTTTCTTACCTTTTTTTAAAAATTAATTCATTTGATAAAACTCTTAATTTTATTATTGCAAGAAAAGAAGTAAATAAGTTGATTTTTGTGCTTGTCATCCTATGTTTTTTATTTGTTATAATTTTAGCTTATTACGCTACTTTAAAAAAGGTTTATTTATAAATTATTTTGTTCACAACTGTGTTGGAGAATAAGTAACTGATCAAAAGCATCATAAGTTCATTAAAGTTGTGCATATTCTTTTTACAAATGTCTTAGTGGAATTTAGAACAATGTTATTTTGTGCTCACATTATTATAATCTAATAAAGAAAATTAGAAATAGCGTTATTTTTTTTGAAACATTATGTAGAAAACTAAAATTCATAAATAAATTGCTGATCTTGTGAAAAGGCTATGTATTTTCACAGTGGGGTCAAGTACCCCCCCCCCCCATGAAAGGACCATGTATCTCCCCATCAAGGGATACACATCCCTTTATGAAATTATTGAAAAAAATGTTTTACCAAAACTATCTGTTTAATTTCAACTAAAAGAAAATATTGTCAGATAAAGGAAAAAGTTACCTTTTTTCCACGTCAAAAAAAAAAAAAAAAAAAAAAAAAAAAGAAGATACTTTTTTAGCAGGGAAAAAAAATGAGGATGGGGGGATCAAGTTTCCTCAGTCTCTCCTACCATTTTCATCTTTACTTTCACTGCTCTATTTTTTTTTTATTAATTTTTTTTTTATAACGGAAAGAAATTTATTTTGCCCTTTGAGCGTGTTTTGATTGATGTTGGAACTTTGAGCATCATGCTTGCTTCCCTAACTTGATTTTATTTTTACTTTTAATCACATCCATTAATCTATCGCTTAAAATCGATGAAATACTACTAAAAAAAATTAAAACAAAAAAAAAAAAAAAACATGAACTTATCGCTAATACGAAAGAAATGTTAGCATATGAAGTGATTATTTCAGACATATAAAAACGGTGGAACCTGATTTGGAAAGCATTGTAATAAAAAATTCGGACCTGTAAAACAAGTAAACACCTGTAATCCCCACAATTTAGGCCCAGATCATTGTTTCTGATTACACCAAAAATAAAATCAATTCTTAGACAACTAGCTACAACATTCTTCGCAGATTTTTGATACATGTGTTTAGTAAAACGTACGCACCCCGTGTTTGGAAATCTGTCATATTGGGTGACTTACTCCACAACTCCAGCCCAAGTTTTTAAATTAATTCAATAGTGGTTTAAATGACTGAACAACGAAGAGTATTTTTTAATGAATTATAAGTAAAAATTTGCAGAGCGATAATGAAAACAAAGTATTAAAAGGGATGGAACCAGACCAAACGTTTAGTTAAACTATACACTAAAACAAAAATTTATTTTATAGTCACCTCAATTTTTTTTAAATGACTATCCTGCTTGTTAACTAAATGAAAGAAACGTTTTCAGTGAAGAAAAATTCAAATTTAGAAAATGAGTCTTTTGTTTAATGATATTTTTTGCCGTTTCAATTATTAAAAAATACATATTTAATAAGGTGGGTCATTTTTCAAGGTATTTATTTATTTGAAGAAAGCAAATATTTTGTGGGCCTCATTTGATCCGAATCACATTTTTTCTTTTTATCAGCATGGCTCACTCTTGCATGCCGATTCCAAGTGTAGCCTAAATTCCTAATACACCCAAATCTGTTTTCGTGTGGTCTTTTTTTCGTGCGATTTTTGTTTTGTGAGATTTTTTCGTGCGGTATATGAAAATTATAAAAAAAAAACGCGCGAATATTATTTATAAAACGAGTTCGAGATAGTATATTCAAGTGACGACAGTGACTTCCCGATTTGAAGTCACTGTGATCTCCCAAAAGTGACCTCATTCGGGAAATGTTTCGGGATTTGGTAGAATTATCATCACTTGATTTATTTTGATTTCGTTTAATGATAACTTTTTGGGTTATGTGAGAGTTTTTTTTTTGTGCGGTCCCTATACACCGCATAAAAAATATTTTTTAACTCTGTTGCGAAAACAACTTTTTATAGGTACTCGTGCTCTGTTGCGAAAACAATTTTCTTAATGCGATTTTTATTTATGCGATCCATATCCACCTTATAAAAAAATATTTTTAAACTGTGTTGCAAAAACAACTTTTTATAGGTACTCGTGAAGTTTCGAACATTTTTTTTAATGCGATTTTTATTCATGCGGTCTATATCCATTGCATAAAAACAGATTTGGGTGTGCAGTAAATTATCCTTAACGTGATTGCCAATAGAAAGAAAAAATTCCCGTTACAACAAGCAGAATTCGAGACACCTTTACTGTCTGACCACCGATGGGATGGAAAGACACTCATTTGGTTTATAGGCGCAAACGGACGCATGTATTTGTTTACAGGGGTGCTAGTTTGTTCGTTAAGATATGCGCTTTGGCCTTCAGATTATTTAAACGCAGTTTTGTACAAATGACAATTTGTTACCCGTTGTATTTTTTAAATGTATAGCCTATTAAAATGACCAATTTTCTCGCTACAAAAATCAGTTCATTTTTTTTTTTTTTTTTTTTTTACAAAATGAGCTTGAGTATTAGTTTTTCATTTCTGAGCAAAATGAAAACCTTTTATTTTCTTTTTAATGTTTTCATTGAAGCTCTTTTTGTTTACACGTCGTTATCAATTTAGAGAATGCAATAAATTTATATGGCCCAGGTAACATTATAAAACGCGTGAATCAAAATCCCATCGCTATTTTCCTTTCCCCCCTGCTAAGTTCATTCAGACGGAATCGTCCTAACTTGGCCGCTTTTCAGATTCCACGTCTTCTGTGGATAGACTGTAACGTACTATAACTGCGAATAGCATAATACGTAAACTGTTCTTTAAACAGCTTTTCTAAAAAAAAAAGAGTCATAACTGCTCCAAACGTTCTTAAAAGAATACTTTTTACAGCAAATACTTTTCTTAAGTTTTTTAAGACAAGGGAAATATCGGAACATGCTTCGTAGATTTAAATCTCTGCAATTCATTTTCAGAGTCAAAGTAAGGAAACTACCTTTCACATTCTCAGAAAAGCAGTCAATAAAATAAATGACTACAATAAATCAAAGTTTCCACCGCACGCAGAGCAACTCGTTTTGTATTTCCTCGCGTGCGATAGAAACTTTGATTTATTTGGGTGCTTTATTTTTTTACAGAAAAGAGTAGTTAAAAGTCTCGAACAATTTGGAAATCTTATCTTTTCCCCTCAAGATAACGTAAATGTTTCTCCTTCACACTTTTATCGAAATCATTGAATGCAATGGAGACTAACGTTTATTTCTGGTCGCATGGGATAAATATAACTGTTAAAATATCACGGCGCTGCTGTTGTTTTCGAAAAATTCGAAACAATAAGTTCGTTTCCAAAATTTTAAAATTATTTTTTTTTCTGAAAGAGTATGCTTAAAAACATAGGATCTGACCATTTTTTAAATAATTTGTTTAATATTTTCAAAAAATTACTTAAATCGGCGCGCTTTCAATATTTATGCTTCCGTCCGATGACATCACAAATGATGAAATGCCATTCTGTGTTGCCATTTTTACATAGCAAAATATTAAATTCGCATCTTGACTCACGTGTATTGGCAACGATATGGTTGATAGCAAGCGTAGGGCGCAATTTTAATTCGCTTCTTGATTATCATAACGTGGAATCGCGGTAGAAAGATGCGGCAAAGGGCATCATTTGTGACGTCATCAAGACCACACCTTGTTTCAAAAATCAGACATTTTAAAAAATTAATTAAAAAATAACTGTTGGGAAAATGAAAGTATTTTCTGGGTTCATGTTATTATTATTATTATTATTATTATTTTGCTTATTTTATCAATTTCAGTGACAAAAAGTACTACTTTTGACTGAAGGAAGCAACCCCATTGTGATAAAGTAAGTTAAACGCAGCATTTGGTCGATAGTATTATGTATACATAGAGCATAATTAAGTACAAGGAGTTTGTAATTGATATAGTGGGAATTAAATACTTTTGTGTATGAAGAGTAAAATCAGATATATACTAACGTTTAATTCCACGAAATTCCATTTTTATTAAAATTTGTTTGTCTAAATTAACGTTGTTATACAGTGAACTTCCATTATAACGAACTTTCAGAGACCATTTGTTCGCTGTTAAGGGAATTTTGTTGCAATAAAATTCGAAAAAGTGAAAAATAAAAAAATAAAAACGAGACCGAAATATTTTTGTGTCGAAACTTTTGTTTGATTGTATTGGTATTCGTTGTAAAGGGATTTCACTATATCTTTTTTTGCTATTAAGGGGTCAGCTGGGGTAAAAAGAAAGATGGGATAAATCTAAACTAACTGTATTACTACTCTTGTCGTTTTTTGTTGAGCTTTTCTTTTGCAAGTGAAGTTAGGTAACGAGTTATGTGTGCTTTAAATCAACGGTGTTAGCGTCATCACTGGTTCAAGATGACACTGAAAAAAGTTTTTTTTAAATCTTTGTGATATTATATTTACTTCTCCAGCAAGCCTGCGAATGCAAAGTGACCTGTTTTCATTAATTTATTAGTTATAGTTAGGTTTACTGAAAACATTTGCTTATGAATTTTCGCCTATAAGCTGCTATTAAGGGGAATTCAAGTGCTTTAATATCCCCCGATAATAAGTTTTCTCAAGTGTGTAGGAGAACAGCTATGTTTGTGGTTCTTCTTCCTTTTAGAGGATTAAATTACACTTTTGTATTTATTTAACATAGTTTAGAATGTAAAGAAACATTTTATGCCCATTTTATTTTTAACTGACTTTAGACTCCTTATGGAGGTATTCAGCGGGTCGCATCTCCCTATGGGTCGCAGATTAAGATTTGTTCGTGCAGAACTTCTTAATGTATATATATATATATATATATATATATATATTATTTATACACTTATGTAATGTGTGTGTCCCAAACCTTTCCTTCTATATGTCACAATACCCAACTTGATATTTATGTCTCACACTGGCTGTCACTAAAACTTTACAAAATTTTAAACTTTCGAACAAATTTAGGAGATCAGATATATGCGAGAGACATTTTATCTCGTTCTCTCTTGAGACATTTTAGCTTAAGTTCTAAAAATCCCAGGAGATGGGCTACTTGACTAAAAACGAAAATGTAATGGAAAGAAGAGATGGACGGAATTATCGCCAACTTTTAGGTCCTCTCTCTGTCACTTCAAAATGTCGATTTTATCTTTGAGTCTTTAGTTTTTCTTATTGAGGAGTTTTCATGATCTCGCATCCTAAAATGCTGTTCAATTTTGAATTGCTTTTCAAAAACATGATTTTGAGCAAACAATGATGTTTTGCATCCTTTTTACAATTTGAGTTAAAAATTGAAATTTCGTTTATATATATATATATATATATATATATATATATATATATATATTAAGTACACAGACACACACACACACACACACACACACAATCACTAAAGGTATTTAATCAGTGTCTATAAATACTTTCAATGAAAAAAACCGTCACTAGGAAATATTCTTTTAGGTCTACAAATTAGGGGGATTCCATTACTACTGCCTGTTTTTAAATGACTATTTTTTAAAATTTTCCAAATATACTTGAAAAGCTTCACGTTAACGAAATATTATGTACTCGACCTTCTTAAAACACTAAAGTACCAAACAAAGAAGATTCTGAATGTAATTAAATCAACATTTTGCTTTAAACTATCTGTTACGTTTGTTTCCACTATACAATTTTCTTGTCAGTAATTAAAATATTTTGACCTTAGTTTTGCTATGGTGAAATCGGTTTTTAACCGAATACTTCCTTTCATACTATGATGTTTTTCACGATTTTATCCCAATCGAAATTTTTTTTTTAAATAAGTACTTTTAATTTTTACGCCAGAAAATGCTACATACAGCATGATATCCATCAAAACTGATGATCCACAAACCATTTCAACAAATGATAACAACTGCCTTAACAAAACATAAATAATCTCAAGACATACACTTCTTCGAAATAAAATGTAGATGCGTGATTTCAAAAACATGTTAAACTATTTGAAGTGTAAAAAGAAAATAAATAAATAAAATAAAATAAAATAGGATGGTCAAGCAATAGTTTCACTTAAAAAAGAAAAAAAGCCTTACATCGGCTTTTGAATTTGTTTTCAGCCAAGTGTGTTTGAAATTAGTCAAAGTGGCCAATATCAGCCAAGCCTGGCAACCCTAAGCAAGTATAAAATTTTAAAGCGAGAAGAGACAAATTTTCATTGTTATGGTTGCAAATCGTCTGCCTGATGGGTCAACTCACAGTTTACTTCAAGGCTTAACTCAATTTGACTATATATTAAAAACTGTTTTTTGTAAAAAATCGCGTTTTTACAGAAAAAACACTGATGTAGATGAACTTAGAATGCAAAACTACAATTAAATCCAAAATTTCATCCAAATCGTTAGAGCCGTTTCCGAGATAAGAAATATATATATACCCACAAGAATTGCTCGTTTAAAGATATAAGATGTCAATAACAATACCTTTATCATTTTATACTAACAAAAAGTTTTTTTGACTTACAACAAAATATTATAATATGACTATCGTTTGTCAAAAATTGCTTGTATTACCAAATGCTTTAATCTTCGGCGGTATTTTTTTCCTGACTGGAATAGACTACACATGATACTATATAGTTAAAATAACACCAGATAGGTGGAGCTAAAAGCAGAGAAAATATTTCATCATTTCACTTTGCCCCATGTTCCCCTACTATTTTCAACGAAAGGAAATCACATTATCACCACTTTTGGTGACTGGAACTTCATTCTTCGTAGCCATTTTTATTACTTTCTTCTATATCTAATATATATGAAGGAAGTATTGGATTCGTGCAAATTTTCGAATTTCGAATTTTGACGGATTCGAACGTTTTGAGGTGTGCTGAGTCCATTTCGACTATTTTTGGAAAATGTCTGTCTGTCTGTCTGTGTGTGTGTATGTGTGTGTGTATGTGTGTGTGTTTGTGTCACGTCTGTGTGTGACCAGTTTTTTGTGGCCGCTCTACAGCAAAAACTGCCGCATGAAATCGAACGAAATTTGGTACACATATGTGGCCCTATGTGAACTTGTGCCCATTGGTTTTTGGCGCGAATTCCTCCAAGGGGGGTGGAGCAATGGGACGTTTTTTGAGTTACGCGTGCTTGCTATTCCTCAGGAAGTAACTGGCGGAATCAAACAAAATTTGGTCCATATGTTGCCATTAACAGGAACAGGTACTGATTCAATTTTGGTGTCAATAACTCAAACGGGGGTTGAGCTATAGAACGTTTTTTGTCGTCAATTGTGACTGCTGTATCTCAAGAAATAATGAACAGAATGAAAGAAAAATTTATCGGCAAGTAGCCCTTAGTGGGTATAAGAGCTGATTTTATTTTGGTGTCAACAGCTAAAAAGGGGGGTAGCGCAATCGCCCGTTCTTTTTTTCCATTGTGAGTGCCCTATCTCAAGAAGTAATGCAAAGTTCTGGTTGAAATTTGGGATATATGTGAATACATATGTAAACAGGCTTTGGTTCAATCAATCCAAGAGGTGCGGATTTTTTTTTTTTTGAATAAAAATAGCTTTATTAATGCAACAATAAGAAAGATAAATCGTAATAGATTGTCGTCTGCGTATTTCTCGTGATTTTAATTGTATGGAAATGATCGGAAATATTATCTCAATGATTTAAAATTTTTAACTGTTGCCATCTTATGTTTGTTAACAAATAAAATATTTGTAATTAATTCAAGCAAGGCTTTTAAAATAACTTTCAATTTTCGCTCTTTGCTTTGCTTTTGCAATAATTCAGACATTGGGATGGTCGTCAAGTTTTTGAATGTGTAATTTTGTTTTGGTTGGGAATATTCGCAACTCCAACGAACTATAGGGGGCACTGAAGTCACTGTCTAATGGCGGAATTGAAAACTACAACAAACGCACATGGTAACGAAGAAAATGCTAAAAGTGTTGTGATTTTTGTTCGTACGTATGATTTTTTCGCTTTATTCTTTTAAAATTAATTTTCAAAGTCTTGTGGATATTCTGGCCCACGTAGAAAGAAATGAGAATTCAAGAAGCATTACTAAACGTCAAAGATTCATGCAAACTACGTAGTTCGTAGTTCTAAGCAGCTATTTCCACGATGTTGAATTCGATATTTATCAATTCTTGATAAAACTAAATAATAATTGTGGCCTGACAAGAATAACAATTAATGCTAGAAAATTCAATGTGACATTACAAATTGTTATCGAAAGAAGATGATACTTTTTTGCCTTGCTTGGCTAGCGCTTATTTTTTTTTCCATTTGTAGTTGAGTTATTTCTCTCGAATTCCCGAATCGGTTCATTTAAAAATTTTCTGTTTCGATTTTTCTAATTTCTGAGTTACGATTTAATTGTGTCATGTTATGCAAATCATCAACAAAATTCTCACGGATATATGCTGGTAGTTTTCTTTTCAGTTGATTGACCATTATTTCCTTTCACTTATCGAATTCTGTAATCTTACTACCATTTTATTCCACTCATGATAAAAATTAAAAATGGTTTAACTAAAAACGCGAAATCTCGCCAAGGCTACTTTGCTCGCACAATACTAAAAATTAATAACCCTAAACAAATTTGGCGAAACCTTTCAGCTGAGAATAAAAGGAATAAAGTAAATTCTTTCTCGGTTATTCATTTTGTTCTACGATAATATATTCAAGAAAATATTTTGCATACTGTCCATTCCAACTAAATGCTGCTGTAAAATATGGTAAGTTTAATTAATTTAAGATTAAAAAAAACCCCATATTCTTACAAATTCATACAAAACAATAAAAAATTTTACCTGGTATAACGTTATCCAATTTTGTTAATCCAGAGTTTTCTTGTTTACGCTTCCACCATTTAATACTTTTTTGAAAGAAATAAGGAAAACTAACATTATTTTGAGAAGCTCGAGAATACTACTAAGGGACGAATTAATTTCTGTTGTTGAAGGCGTTCTTAGACATGTTGAATGCGTTACTCAGAACAAACTGACCGCGTTTACGTCAACAGACACACGTGATGCGCAACGTGGCAATGTTTTAGGTGCAGACGCAGTTTTATAAATCACCGCAAGGTAGCGTATTCGAGCGCTGGAGTTCCGAATTGCTTCCTCGTCAAGCATGGGGAGGGATCAGAAAAAAAAAGAAAAATATAGAAGAAAGTTTCGTGATGGCCACAACATACTAGTTAAAATGGTCATTAGTTTTCTACCGGCAACGGCTGATATAGCGCTTTAGATAAATTTTGAAAACAAAACGGACATAGTATCCTTAACCAAGGTACATATGTCTAATAATATGTAAAAGAAACATGTTCCTGCTAAAGAGCTTATAATAAACACTAAGTTATCATACTTAACATTAATAATTTTCCAACAAAATAAAAGAAATAAGGAAAATAATAGTTTTAGTGAAAACTAAAAGTCAATCAAATGAAATCGTTTTTTATGTCTGAACAAAGGTCTATTATTGACCTTTGAACCTTAAAAAACCAGTGAACCTTAAAAAAACACAATTTGACAAAAAATAATTCTTTTAAAGCCGAGCGTGGCTCGGTCGTCCAGGTACTTTTAAATATTAATTGAGAACTCTTAACATTCAATGGAAGATTAATTTAGTTGATATTAAGCTTATATTTATTTTAAATAAATTATACAATTAGTCAAGTACATACGGGGCAAAGTGAAATAGTGTTTCATATACTCACTAAATCATTTAATATGAATCACTTACGTTTTCATTTATTAATGATTCATTCACATTTCTTCATTTAGTAATTCACTTATTCTTTCATTCATTTATTGAGCAATCACGATTGCTAATTGCTTTCATTTCACCGTGCTTGATGTTGTGGTTCCTTCTTCAGCTTAGACCAAGGACACCAGCACCACACGCTCACCGGCCTCTGCAGGCACGGCTCCGAGCACTGCCTCCTGGAATCCGTTTCTCCTGGTCGATAGCGTCCATGTCCTAAACACACGCGCTCTCAAACTCACACACACACACACATACACACACGCGTTTATACACACAAGCCTTTACACACATACACACACGCCTACGTGCATACACACAGGTCTACGCACAGACACATACCCTACACATGCACGCACGCCTGCACACACAGACACTCAACTATACACACGTAACCGCCCAGGAGGAGGGGTAGGCTTGGGGGGACAGGAGCTGTTTTTAGGAACAACAGCCTCCAATGAGTTGGGTCCTGTCGCAACTCGTGATTGCGAAAAACATAATTCAAATTCAAAGTGTCAGTATTTAAATTAGATACACACACACACACATATATATATACATATATATCTTTTTTTTTTATGCTTTCAGTCTTACTCGCTCATTTATTTTTCTTCATATGTTAATTGATTTATTCATTTACTTACTCGTTTATTGTTTCATTACCTTTCATTTATTCATTCAACCTTTTATTTACTGATTATTTCGATAAAAAATATATTTTATAATCGAATAGAAAATATTTATTTTGAAAAATATTTTATTTTTTACTTTGCCACATGAAAAAAAAAGTGAAAGTTATCTCCTTTTTTTTTTTTTTTTTTTTTTGAGGACTCAAATTTACTTTAAATAATAAAAAAATACTCTTTCAACTCAAGTTTTTTAATAAATTACAATGTTCTTTCTTTGTGTACTGTAATTTTCAAAACAAATTTCCGATTTGTTCATTTTAAAAAAACTTCGTCATCTTAACCATTTCACTTTGCGCCAGATTCCCCTACTGTGCTACGAAAACACACTTTCAATTCTGTTTGAGCTCTTTTCTTGAGTGGCTAGTAAGCGTTATCTTGATTTTGTACACAAAAGATTTTTTCATCATTCAATCTCGGTTCGAATGTTTTCAATTAAAGTGACAAAATCAAATGCTCCTGATGTTTTCACATCTACTTGTATTTCAAAAATAATCCAGATTTACAATCACAAACTTTTTTTTTAGGTAAATGGTTCGTTTTTGCATTTACGACTTTCCCCAATTACAAATTCCCAGAAAAATTTTCGAATTAGGTGACAGAATTTTTCCAACGTTTCAATTCATCAAAGCCTGTATGAGTTCTAAAGTTTGCTTCTCATTTAGTCAAAAATGCCGACATGTATGCTTTTCAAATATTTGTAAAATATTTCCTAGTGTTTTACGTTTACATTTTAAAATGAAAAAAAAAAAAAAAAAAAACTGACATTTTGTTCACAGATTTGTAGTTCATCATAATTATTTTAGTTTCTTTTTAAAAACTCTACCTCACAGCCAGACTATCACATAACCAAAGGTCGGGATTTTTATTATTTTTGTGCATTGCATGTATTTGCACAAATCTGCTATTCCTCATCGAGACTTTTGAACGTAAATCATTTGAAATTATTAACCAGTGTAAAAAGATCGCAAGTCCCATTCTTTCATGCACCAGGCAAACGTTTTCCCTCTCTCCTGTAAAGCAGTAACTATGTGACTTATATTAGTCTGGCTCTGAGCTATAGGGGAGAGTGTTGTACCTTGGGATACTTTTCATATTTTAATTTTTAACTTCAAATATTTGAATCAAATTTAAAATCTAAAAGTCACATTAAAATACCCCAACACACTTCTGTACAATATTTTTTTTTTAATTCGGACAGTTTGAAAACAAAATATTGCCAGCGATGTAAAAGTTCCAAGCTGTCCAAAGGTCCTATTCTATAGGTCCTATTCTATTGTACCTTGGGACACATCCTGTTGTACTATGGGAAAGTCTTCATGATTCAGGAAACAGCCATAAACTTGAACCAATTTTGCACCAGAAAAAAAATAATAATTTGAATTTTGACATCTTAAATTCAAATTCTGTTTTTCGCAATCACGAATGTGTGTGTATGTAGGCATGTGTGTTTGTGTGTGGGGGTATGTGGTTGTGTGTAGGGGGTATGTGTGTTTGTGTGTGGCTGTATGTGTGTTTGTGTGTAGGGGGTATGTGTGTTTGTGTGTGGCTGTATGTGTGTTTGTGTGTAGGGGGTATGTGTATGTGTGTAGGCATGTGTGTTTGTGTCTGTGTGCTGGCATAAGTGTGTGGGTAGTGTGTATGAATGTGTGTGCGTGGGGGCGGGGTATGTGTATGTGTGTAGGCATATGTGTTAGTGTCTGTGTGCAGGCATTAATGTGTGGGTAGTTGTGTGTGTATGTGTAGGTGTCCGTATGTATGCGTGTGTGTGTTTGTGTGTGTAGGTGTATGTCTGTAAAGGCGTATGTGTGTGTATGTGTTTGTGCGTGTGTATGTGGTGGTGTGTGTGTGTAGTTGTGTATGTATGCGCGTGTGTGTAGGACATGGATGTAATCTGGCGACGGCTTTCGCTATAGGAGCAGCATCGTGAGGAGCCGGTACACGGTGATGCTGCGGGGGTGCTGGCGGGAAAACCAAATAATAGGAACGCCAAAAACAGTCAAGTAAGAACAATAAGCAATCGTGATTGCTCAAAAAAAAATCATGGTAGTGAATTAAATCATGTATAATTAATTATGAATTATGTATAATGAATTCTGAATAATCATCTAACATTAAAATTGTTTCAAAGACTACATAAGATTAGAGCATTGTTCCATGTTCATACACATATCTCAATTACTACTAAGAACCATGCATGTGTTGTACCTTGGAACGTGTTCTGAGGTACGAAATGTTTGACTGTCCCAATGTACAATCACCACGTGGATCAAGAAATACCAAAATGATGGTCAATCTAGAAGCACTATCAGTATTTTCTCATAAGAAAAGTACTTAAAGTGCATCTTTTATGTAACAAAATAAATTCATTTGATCAAATTTACAAATACAAAGTCGGAAAATGAAATAAAAATAAAGAAAATATTTACTTTGGATTCATGAAATTTTCTTTCTCTCACAAAACAGTCCGTTTTACTCATTTGATGCTAATTTTTAGTATGGTACCATTTAGTAGTGAAAGTTACTATTAGAGATTGCAAAAACATAGCTGCTAAAAATAAAATAATAGTTTAAAAAACTAAAAAAACACGATTTAGTAGCAAAATGAACTAAAGTTAAGAATAACCTTTGGATGATAAGTATATAAAGTAATTGACCAAACACTTAATTTTACTGTAATAAAACAAAAAGCGTGAGGGGCTGCTTATTTACATTTTTGCATGGATAACAAGTGGAAGAAATTTAAGATAACTGATAAGAAGCACTCCACGTTTTTTTTTTTTTCTATTACAGTAAAATTAAGTATTTGGTCAATTACTTTATATACTTGTCATCCAAAGGTTATTTTGAACTTTTTAGTTCATTATGCTACTAAAGCGTGTTTTTTTTGGTTTTTTAAACTATTACTTTATTTTTTACATTTTAGTTAATTTTGCTACAAAAGCATGTTTTTTTAGTTTTTTAAACTATAATTTTATTTATACGAATTTTCATTAATGATTCACGAGGGGGCGGGATTACGCAGACTACGCTATAGACATTTTTAAGGGGAGAGGGTATTTTACAGCGGTCTTTTTTGGATGATTCTAATTCGGGGGGGGGGGGCTCTTAGAGGGATGGACACCTCCAAGATCGTGGATTTACGATTCTAGTTTTTGTACTCAAATAATAAATTTAATTTCGGTCTGGACGGGATTAGAACGCACGCCCAATGATTCCCGCAGGTGGACGTCAGCGAAGACTCGCGCCTTAGACCTCTTGGCCATGAACGCTCATAAAGTGGTGGAATGTACTAAGCCACTATCTCTTAGTCCAAAGGAGAGTTATAAACATACAAATGAAGCTAATAAAAGCGTGTTAAAATAGATTCTTAGAAATTAGTGATGTCCGAAGGTACAAACGTCCCAAGATACAACTCTCCCCTATTTATCACTCATAGTGGATAGGTAATTTCCCATTGGGGGTTGCGTGCATACTGTTTTTCAAAGAAATGACTACCAAATTTGCAAATTTGGCTATTATTTTTATAACTTTAGCAACCCCCCACCCCCCAATGTTAATATTCAAAATTCCTAGTCTAGAGCTTTATATACAATGCTGGTAACTGCTGATGATGTTACTGTTGATGAACAGTAAAACTTTGTGTTACTTTTGCATTAGGTGCAAATAAATAGTCGCCGTTATTAAATTTTCAACCCTCGTATTTAGCTTAAGAAAAAAAAGTTTAAGAATATAAGCTGCATTATTCGTGGCAGCTGCATATGTTGCCAGCAATCAAGTTTTATTTTTTAAGTATTATATTAGTTTTAACAATTTTTTTATATTATGTAACCTTAAACGTGTCACTTATATTATTTTCTCGTACATTCTCTTCAGTTTTCACCACCATTGTTCCTACTTTAAATGTTGAATTGAGATTATTCTCCCAGGTTTGCTTTGTAAATATAATAACACGACTAACTTTTCTTGCGTTAAAATGAATATAAACTCACGAATAATGCATAAACAAGTCAGCAAATTTTCCAGAACTAATAAATATTTTAAAATCGTTAACTCATCTGAAAATCTCTCCCAAATAACTTTAAGGAATGTTTGCTAAACCTGAATAAGTTTTGTATTCAAAATGCTTTTACTGTCTTAACGCAGTATAGCATTGTTGTTATCAAGTTCTATAAATATTTCATTCATGAAACCTAATTTACACTAAATCTTTTTTAAATCAATAAACTTTAATTTCTGAAAATAAAGTACGTCAGCGGAAATCACATTTAATGCTTCTTAAATGGTAATAAACTGTATCATCATCTGACATTTTCACTTCTCCGTAGGATTAATTATGGAAATGCTAATTCTGCGAAAGTGAGGAAATATTCTATCAGGCTTGAGGCTAACGGGGAGAGAGTGATGCGGAAATATCTATGGAAGAACAAATTGGAGACGGTAACCCCTCTTCTTTCACACCCTCCTAGCCCCTGAGGATTCATTGTCACACTTCGGAACCTAGTTAAGATTAATTTATGAATTCAGAATCAGCGAATCATTTACAAGTCAAGATTGAATTTAGGTTGGAACTAAAGTTAAGTAGAACACTTGGATAGTGTTTAATGGAAAGGGATATAACATATTGGAAGCACTGATGAATCAAAGTGAGAAAATATTTCATTAAAAACAATTTATGATGTCAGCACTATGCTTTTTAACTTCAGATAATTTATACGCTTATAAATTAACGCTTGAAAACAAGATAATTATTACCAATTAAAAACACTATTTTTTCTTGAGCAACAATCTTAAAAATTTTGGACGCGTATTTGGAGCAATCAACAACTTCTATTCTTATCAACAAAAAAACAAACAAAATCCTAGATTTTTTTTATTTACTGGCAGATTGCGCCATTGTCTACATCAACGAATGTATACATTGGCTATACAGTATTAGTTATTGCCAGTTATTAAACTCACATGGGTTCTGGTGACATAAAAAAAAGTAATCCATGACGTTTTCGTAACACCCAAAGCACCGGTGCGAATTGAACCAACGAACTGCGGCATACAAAGTGAAGCTTTAACCATAGAGTCACGGGAAACTTTCGGAAATGTTCTTAAAAAAGGAAACTTTCCTTCAATGAATCAAATCAGTTTTCCTTTTTGCGCGAAAAAGAAAAAAAATACTTTTTCTTTAAAGTAAAGAAATCTTTCTTAAGTTTTAGTTAATACAGTTAGACCTCGATATAAGGTCACTCGCTTATAAGGTCACCCCGCATATAAGGTCACTTTTCCAAAGTCCCGGCGCATTGAATAGGAATTCTATGTTATGTCTTATCGGATATATGGTTAAGTCTTAATACATTAATCGCTTATAAGGTCATTCTGTCTGATTTCTTCAAATGATAGCTTAATAGAGTCACTTCCGAGAATTGTCCGCGATACACGATCCTTAAAAAGTGAAAAGCCGTATTCCTATTAACGTAGCATGTATTGCACCGAATTCAGTAGAAAGTGAGTAATACAACAGTAGCAATAAAGTATAAAATAATAACGAAGACACTCAGAGTGTACTTTTTACCAATCATGGGAAGCCAAAGCTGCAAATTTTCAGAGAAAATTTAGAAAACCATTGTGCTTAAATTAAAGAAAAAAAATCTATCAGTTCAGTATTAATGATAATTTTTAAGTTAGATACGTTGTACATTAGTTGTCTGCTCAGGCATATTTGTTAACAGCTTTACTTTGCATGAAAATCCTAAAAAATTATTATAAAATTTCTTATTGATTCCAAAAGTTTTTATTGGTTCAAATATATTAAACTATTATAACTTAATTACTGATAATATTGAACATTTTAAATTTTAAAACGAATTAATGTATATACATGTTTATTCCTTAAACACATGGCATGAAATCTATATTGTACGGTTATAAGGTCACCCCGCTTAAAAGGTCAGTTTTGTAAAGTCCCGAAGGGTGACCTGATATCGAGGTTCGATGTATTTGCTTTTAGCTCGCGATTAATCTATCAAGTTCAAAGCTGATTAAACTACATAGTTTATTTAGTAAAATAGAGACATGATTGATAAAAATCTAAGCTCTCTAAAATGGTAGAAAATACATTATTTAAGAGCAAATGCAGATAATTTCTTAAAGTTAGTTCTACAGCTTATGTGTGGTCTTGAAAAGAAATTACAGCTGATAATTTAATTTTAAAAGTTGGTACTTTCACGTATTTAATTTAATTTATCCTCCAACTTGCCTTCCAGTGCGCGAGAGAAGAAATTTGGTAGGGGTACATTAAATACATCCCCAGCTCAGTCATTCCAGCCGAGGACTGCAGTTTCGTGCTTATTAGCACTCATCAGCCCGGCATAGGAAGTGACTGAGCTGGAGATGGAAAACCTCTTGGGCGATTCTCGGAATAATGTCCCGTGCATAACGCTGTTTTTTATTTTCTCCAGCTAATCAAAGCCTTCAAAAAATAATGCTGTTGGGAAAAAATACATGCTTTAATTTACAAACAAAGCATTACAGTTAATCTCGTATTTAATTAATAGTTACTTGAATAAAATAAAAAAACTTAGCGTTCGCATCAGGAGACATTTTTTCGAGAATCGCCCTCTTAAGGAAGCCAAGAGTGCCAAACAAACTGGTAGCTAATATAAGATTTAGCACTGACCAGACGAGTGACCGAAGCATGGTTCGGTTTAACTCGAAGATTGCCAAAGCTTCCTGAAGAGGTTTTCCACCTCCAGCTCAGTCATTTCCTATACCGGGCAGATGAGTGCTGATAAGCACGAAACTGCAGTCCTCGGCAGGAATGACTGAGCTGGCAGTTATCGTACTTGGGAGAAAAACTCATAAATATTTCTAAATATTAGAGATAAAAAGCCCCAGAAAAATGGAGAAATTTTCTTCACACTGTAATGTGTAATTAGCAATTTTTTGTTATTATACATTCTTAAATAGCTAAACATTGTGGCCAAATTCGAAATTTTGTGGAATGACGTTGCATAGCCTTTTTTGCATCGATTGTCATGAAGTCGAGATATTGTTACGGATTCGGTGCAGCTTCAACTTTCTTGAAAGGACGACACAGTTCTTGAGAAAAACACAGGAGATTTATTTATACTATGTACAGGAAAGATCGTTGACAACTGCTAAATTAATCATCAGTATTTAAGCAAATAACAATCAACACCGTAAACTCAACAGTTACACACGTATTTACATTCAAATACTCAAAACAAAACAGCGAAATGCCTCGCAATAAACAGAGCTAATACACAGAGCAAAATAAATGCTCTCAGCCCAACGGTTCAATCGAGACTGACTTTTTATCATGCGGGACCGCTATTTATAGACATCGAAAGAGAACTCTCAAATATTCCACAAGATTCCCGAAAATCGTAGACCGTTATTTTATTTCTTTCCATTCTTAAATTTTATCATTCAGAAATGAGGGGACCGTATACTTCAGCCGAATGTACGGGGGATGTCTATTCATTACAAGAAACTATTTACAGGTCACGTTGCTACAATAATTTTAGATGAAAGATAATTTAATAAACGCCAAATTTAGCTAGATTACGACAAATTAATCACAAAAATAATTACTATTTACAGAATTTGCAACATTATTATAAATGTCAGAAAAATTTGCTTTTCTTTTGACCCAAACATATTCCTTCTCATAAGTATGTTTTAATTATTGTCAAAACATATTTGCGTTGTTATTTTATACAAATACAAATACAAAAGTGACGACCAGCAACAGGCTCTGGGCCCAGCTAGACTGGTTCTAGTCAATTTACAATCTCCAGTGAAGATTAATGGCCCTCTTAAAACTATCTACTCCTATGCTCATTACCACCTCTTCCTGTAAGCTGTTCTAAGGTTCCACTACCCTGCTAAAATAATAATTTTTCCTAATATCCATGTTAGCCTGAGATTTAAATAGCTTAAAACAATGACCCCTTGTCCTGTTCTCAGTGCTAAACTTCAGTACCTGGTTTGAACATAAAAATATGGTTACTTCTCAAGTATCTGTTTGAAAACAGTCCTCTCACCCATAGGTGCAAAGTAGAGAATTTAAGTTAATAAAGCATTCCAAAACAATCCAGTGCTTGTAAAACGTTTAAAGCTTTCTTTATCGTTATTTAACCGTCACATTGCTATAACTTGTTTATAAGCATGGTTTGTTCTAGAGAGTTAAAGAAAATAATGAAAAACAATTGTTTGAAGAAAGAATTTCGAAAATCATTTTTGATCTTTAACGCTGCGCTGCTAAGAACGTTAAAAGGCATTTTACAACTATTGCTTAGTTGTTCGTTAATCAAAAGCCTCAAGATTAATGATTATTAAAGTTGACGCTTTCGAAAAGTTAAATGATAGCTTTCGCCCTTGCTAAGAGGGTGAAAGGATACACAAAAGAAAGTAGGTTACATCAAGAGTTCCTTTAAAAGTCTTTAAGAAGAATTTATCGTCTTTGCAGCTTTTTCCATTAATTCAATTTTCAGGCACTAATACAACATTCAAGTAGACTGGATTAATGCAAAATTAAAGCTCTACAAAGTGAAACAGTGCATTTTTACGAATGTATATAAAATTAATGAAGATAACTAAAAAAGTAACAGTGTTTTAATTTGCTAATGTTACATGAGGCCATCTACACGAGTATTCTTAAATGTTCAAAACATTTGTTTTCCATTTTTTCCAAAACTGGATGGCTTGAGGTTATCCTTTTTAACTTACATTTTGGTTGGTTCATTTATTGAGATTGAAGCTAGCTTTTATAAAGTTTTAGCAAGATTTCTTTGCCATTGCCATAAAGTTCAATAAGAACTCTGTGACATCATCATGAAGTTCAGTTTTCCTAATTGATATCATTATATGGACCTAGAAGTATTCGAAAAGTTATTTTCTCTATGTATGTATGTGAACTTTCGTTTTGCAGTGTTGTTTTTTGATTTGTGTAAGGAACTGTTGTACAGAGCGCCCTCTTTAGGGAGAAACACTTTATCCAGAATGAGAAAACGCGAGAGACGGGAGTCGGATGCTTGAGCGGAAACAAGCAAGTGTTCCAGACGGGAACTCTGTTGAAAATTATGTTGTAGTTCCAGATGGGAACATTCAGTGTTAACTTTTGTGTTTTTGTGTTTGAGTGTGTTCGTACTTGTATTTGAATTAAGTGTGAAATTAAATGTGAGTGTCGTCAAAGAGGACTTGTCTCATTTGTGTAAGCAACGAGAGTTGGAAGATCTATATTTACATGTATGTATGGCGGTGTGCCGTATGATGGTCTACCACCGTCATTTAGGATTATAGTCTCGAAAGCAGTCTGTGGTTTCTAAACGTTTTTTAATTACGTTCCCTTTTTTTCATACACATTTTATGCCGTTTATCTTCCATTTTCCTACTAAATTGATTTCATAAAGGCTAGCCTCGTGTTACAGGTTATTTAGATACGATTAATCAAAACAATACTATATTTTTTTATAGAAGAACTTTTTACACCCCAGAATATATTTAGTGATAAAATAAAATGCAAGTATTGACAGATTTACTTCATTTATCAAATCGTAAGAAAACACAGAAAATAGTGTCAAGTGTTTAGTTACGGACATGGCTAAGTTTTTTTTCTTAAAATTTGAATTAATTTTGAAGTTAGTTGTTGTAATTCTAGCTCATGAAAAAAACTAATTTTTACGGTGTTGGAACGAAGAAATTGCATTTTTATAGCTCTGAAAATTTTATTAATTTTCAGCTATGGTTTATATATATTTTTTGACATAAAAAAGACAGTGTTGACCATTAATCATATTCGCTGAGTTATTGTCGGACTAAATCCTACTAATGGTCGTGTGTGTGTGTCTGTGTGTGTTAGATAAACTCAATTATTTTCAGCAAATGCAAAAAGAAACATCCAAATACATTAAAACACTTATTTTTCTTGCAATATAATCAAATTTCAAGTTATGAAATTGAGCAACAGTAAATTAAAATATATTTAACTATAAAATCGCTTTTGAAAAGTTCGTCTGAACAAAAAAACAATAATAATAATAAATTAAATTATTATTACTACTCTATTGCTGCAGTTTTTAATTTATCGTTTGCCAAATTTAGCTTATGTTTCATTATCAATTCTAATTAATCATTTTGAGTAAGAATGGCCAAAAAAAAAAAAAAACAGTTATTCTCATATGTCTACATAACTGAAATACGCATTTTTACTTGATTAGTAATGGAGATAAGTTTGTTTCTCATAGCCAGACCATCTAATATAAAATTTATAACTAAAAACAAAAGAATATTGCTTAAGACATATACGAGTAAGAAATTAAATTGAAACCAAAAGAACGCTGCTTAATATAAGTACGAGAAATAAAAAAAATTTAAAAAAAAAAAAAAACAGATTGTTTACATTAGTTTACATTTTGTTGCCACCCATATTTGTTTGGCAGTTAATGTTGTTTATGTTTTCATATTGTACCGTTATTTGCATTCAGTGCGGAACGTCACGGCTAAGAAAGTATGTGAAGAAGATTTTTTTTTGAAAAAACATTGTTGCCCAATCACGTGAAATATCACAGAGAAAATTTGACCTTGAAGCATTTTAGATTTTTTACTTGCACAAAAGAGCAGCATTAATGTTGAAAAAGTGTGTTGTTCATAAAAAAAATGTTCACTATGTATTTTATTAAAAATATATTATTTGGAATACAGCAGACTCCTTATTATCCGCGAAATTGAGTTGCCGCGGATAACAAAAATTGCGAATAAACCGCAAAAAGGCTAAAATGTAGACTAGTAAGAAAAAAAATACTTGTTCCTCAAAAATTTGGCTGTAGTGATACTTAAGACGTTCTACAAACAGTGAATATATAGAGGGTGTTCCGTTTCAACCTGCAAGACCTTTTTTTTCTGCAACCGTTAGTCCTAGATGTATACTTCTAGTTTCAAAAATGTTCAAAATCAGATGCAGAGTTAAGGTATTGAAAGTTTGAAGTGAATTAAAAACGTGTCAAAAATTACAAAATTAAACCTTCTATACGGGCCCTTGGTGCCCTGGCTGGTATTTAGAAAAATAATCTTCACTAAGGTTTATTACTGACACAAAAAACTTCACGTTTGTGCGACCAAACCTCAAGCAGATATTCCAGTTCAACGTTTTAAGGGACCAAACAGAAGATGAGATAGGAACTTATTGCCCTTTCAGAATTGCCCTTTTTCACTGTAAATACTTGGGAATAAGCTATAAATTTCAGAAAAATATTTAAAAACTATCGAGAATTTGTTTTTATATTTTCGTGAAAGTATCTCTTATATCCACGGAGATATAAGCATTTCTTTCAAAAAGGCAAAATTTTTTTGAAGGTTTTCGGTTCATATCGCTCAGAGTTTTCCCCTAAACGTTACTTAACTTTCAGAACATTCGATAACATATTAGAGAAACGTAATAATGAAGTCTGAAGATAAAATATTGAAAATTTAATGAAATATGAACATTTAAAGCAATTAATTTCTCATTGCGCATGCGCGAAAGATATCAATTTATAACATTCATAATTCCTCGCTCAGATATATCCTATAACTCATAAAAAATTCCACGTCAATATCTTTAAAGTTAAAAAAGTTATAAGCGATCTAATGAACCCGAATTTCTGTCATTCTTGGATAGGCAACGAATGGTAAGGGATCGTTCGCAAATTGACAACACATTCCTGTTATCGCTGCAGAGTGATTCATGATAAGAGCGGATTTTGCGAACGATCCCTCACGATTTGTCGTCTAGCCAAGAATTATTTAAATTTGGATCATTAAATCGCTGATAACCTTTTACATTTTAAAGATATCAAGGAGGATTTTTTTTTATGAGTTGTAGAATATATCTGGGCTTCCGATTATGAAAGTTATAAATTGCTACTTTTCGCGCATGCGCCGGAAAAAAATTGCTTTTAACGCTTATAATTCACTCAATTTTCAATATTTTAACTTCAAATTTTCTTATTAGGTTTCTTTAATATGTTGTAAAATATTCCGAAAGTTTAGTAATGTTTATTGAAAACTCTGCGTGATATAAGCCGAAAATCGTCAAAAAAAAATTATTTTTGAAAGAAATGCTTATACCTCCGTGGGTATAAGAGATACTTTAACGAAAATGTAAAAATAAATTCTAGATATATTTTAAACTTGTTTCTGAAATTTATAGCTTATTCCTAGCTAATTACAATAAAAAATGATCAAAAACCTTTTTTTTTGTTGTTGTTTTCTCAATTTGTTGCTCGTCCTCTAAATGAATAGTAGACTTAATTTTTGTCGGAAAATGGCAGCTGGAGTATACCTTTTATGTGAAAAAAAAAAAAAAAAAAAAAAACAGAGCAATCGGTCTTTTATTTCTCGAGAAATCCGTAAAAATGGGCATTTTTGAAATTGTCTCAATACTTTTGGTCATATAGTGTAAGAAAAACAAGGTAATATTTTACATTGCTATTCAGAAAAAAATGCAAATGTTATGCCGTGATACGCGAAGACAAACTACCAAACCTCGGGCAATTTGAAAAATCACACTCTATACACACATATAATTTTAAACACTTGTTAACAGCTATATTTTCCCCCAAAAGGTGTTATTGACAGCAAGTGAAAAGTGGTGTAAGCCACGAAACGCTGCGTTTCATATCGGTGAATACCAGTCGCATTAATTTCAAACTTTTTGTGTTGGAATTATTTGTCAATGGAGATTATTTCCCTAAACATAAGTTTGGGGATCTGGAGCCCGTATAAAAAGTTAAATTTTGTATTTTTTGACTTATTTTTGTTTTTACTCCAAACTTTCAATGTCTTAACCCTGCATCTGATTTTGAACATTTTCGCTGATGGAAGTATACATTTAGGACTAACGGTTGCGAAAATATTGCAGGATTGACTAACGGTCTTGCAGGTGAAAACGGAACACCCTGTAATACACTACAGTAAAAATGATTTGTACTTTTACCCAACAGCACTGAACAACAATAAAGAACTAGTGTATGTGCAATGAAGAAAGTGTAATAAACAAAAAAATGAACACGCAAATAAACAAACAAAACAAAAGAAAAACTGTTTAAATGTATAATTTTTTGACTAAAAATGAAAATAAAACAGGCATTGTTTTTTTCTTTTTGCTTGCGAAAATACATGTTCCTGATTGTTAAATGGCTCGCAGATAATCTGAGCGCGGTTGTTCGGGAGTTTACTTAATGCTTTTAATACCAAAAGCAGGAAATTATATCCTAAAACGAGTAATATATTCTTCGGTTTCAATAGAACTTAAATAAGCAGTGAAAGTAAAGATCAGCAATACATTTGATTCAAGCAGAGACCAAAAATAACGATATGCTGCTCCATCCATTTTATACAAGGTAGAAACCCGCTGTCAGGACTACAGGGGAAATTTTGGTCAAAACGTTCGCCTAGTTATAATACTGTCTTTTCGTCATCACGATGAAATTAAATGAACTCTGTTTAACTAAATATGTGAGAGATGTAATTGGCAAAAAATGACTCAAAATTATATCACCTAGCTACCTAAAAGGTCGAATGAGGTAGTGAGAAGGAAACGGATGCAAGTGGCAAAATTAAATATTTAGAGATAACCAGCACAAATGGTAGGTGAACCCTTTCTCTCTGTCTTGAGGCAAAAAAAAAAAAAGACAAAATTAATTTGAATTTTGACATCTTGAATTCAAACAATGTTTTTCGCAATCACGAGTGTGTGTGTGTATGTAGGCGTGTGTGCTTGTGTGTGGGGGTATGTGTGTTTGTGTGTGTGTTTGTGTAAGTGTATGTATGTTTTGGTGTGTGTGTGTATGTGTAGGTGTCTGTATGTATGCGTGTGTGTATGTGTATGTGTTTGTGTGTGTATGTGTAAGTGTATGTATGTATGCGTGTGTATGTGTTGGTGTGTGTGTGTGTATGTGTAGGTGTCTGTATGTATGCGTGTGTGTATGTGTATGTGTTTGTGTGTGTGTACGTGTTTGTGTATGTGTAAGTGTATGTGTGTGTATGTGTTTGTGTGTGTGTACGTGTTTGTGTATGTGTAAGTGTATGTGTGTGTATGTATTTGTGTGTGTGCGTGTGTGTGTGTATGTAGTTGTGTATGTATGCGCGTGTGTATAGGATATGGATGCAACCTGGAGACGGTTTTCGCTATAGAAGCAGCATCGTGAGGAGCCGGTCGACGATGATGCTGCAGAGGGTGCTGGCGGGAAAATAAAATGATAGCACATTAAAACAGTCAAATGAGAACAATAAGCAATCGTGATTGCTCAAAAAAAAAAAAAAAACAATGAAAGTCTACCTGGGCGTAGTCTTTATACGCGTTTTACTCAAATCTTGAAAATGTCCACTTACATCCTTTTGCTTCTCACTGCCTCATATGACCGTGGTAAGTCACATGATCGTGGTAAGAAATATTTTCACTATGGCAACCTAAATTAACCCTATTGTACAGTGTTGTTTATTTTTTTGAATGTGGTTTCAAGATTTTCGGCTGCACAATATGGTATTACGGTCCTCTTTTTGACTCGACTTGCAGTAAATATAAAACCAAACTAACAGAATAAAAATCCCCCGCCCCCTCTTCCCGCCCCAAAATAATTTCAGTAGCGTAATTCTTATGCGTGTACAATACCACACGTACACATTTTTTAAGCAACAGTAATGTGAAAAATATTTTGAAGCTTCAATTTCCCAAAAACCAAAGCACAGTTCATAACTGATTCACTGGTTTTAAACTAGATTTCATCTTAACTAGATTTCAAATCTTGCCTATCAAACCGCAGGGAATCGGAGAGAGTAAAAAGAACAGGGGAGTGAACAGATTCGTTCTTTTATTGATATTTCCGTATCGCTAACTTCAGCTTGCCTCCAGCCGTATGGAACGTGTCTCCTCTTTTGCAGAATTAGCATTTTCATAATTAATTCCACGCGAGGAGAAAATATTGGATGTCAATATGTTATATTACATTGCGATGAGTTAAATGTGATTTGCAGTGATTTATTTTGCAGTTAAAAAATAAAGCTTCATGATTAAAAATTAAAATATTACCGGAAGCATATTGGTACTAAAGCATGTTATTTCAGAAACATCCATAGCAAAATCTAAATCGATAATATTTTAACGCTATAAATAATCTTTTTTTTTTTTTTTTTTTTTTTTTTGCAGCTTTTTTACTCGTGCAGTTGTCTTGAGAGGTTTTAAAAATTCATTACTTGAATAAAAATCATCAAAAAAGTTAATCAGGGCTAAGGCAGATATACTTAAAATACACCGCCAGCTCAGTTGTTCTATCCGAGGACTGCAGTTTCGTGCTTTTTAGCACTCATCAGCCCGGAATAGGAATCACATGAGCTGGAGACGAAAAATCTTTTAAGGGAGCCAAGAGATTCAAACAAACTGGTAGCCAATGCAGAATTAACGAACCAGATGAGCGACCGCAGCAATGGTGCGGTTCAACTCAAAGATTGATGGCAAAGCTAAGGTATTTTGTGTTTTTTTTTGTGCAGTCCTCGGATGGAATAACTGAGCTGGCGGTATATTTTAAGTAAACCCAAATATCTTGTCCATTTATGATTCAATTGGCTCCACCTTAAATGCATTCATTAAATGACTCATAAAAAATAAGGGAAAAAAACAATACAGGTAAAATATTTAGTTTAAATTATGTTTACCTTCATTTTCAGTTAAGAATTAGCCTTTTTAAAAACAGGTTCCCTAATATTTGCAACTCTGAAAAAACTTCATAAAGAGCTATCATACTAGATCTTTATTTTCACTTAATTCTTTATTTTCGATAAAAACATATGAACCACACTTGCTAAACTCGAAAATATTGTCGAAAATTCCCTATATATTCCAATAGAAAGCAGAAAGTTCAATCGTCACTTTCTGGTCGTTGATAAGTCGTTTTTTTTTCTGTTTTTTGTGCATTTCTGCTCATTTACATATGTTCATATGCAGCACGAAGTCTTAATGAAGGCACCGGAGTCTTAATAAGAACTATGGCCTTATTTTGCAACAATCCACTTTTCTAGGGATATCAAATCGCAGAAAAAAAATACGGCAAACAGCGACATTTCCTTTTTGAATTCGACAACTACGTTGGTGAGGATTTCTGGAACAATTAACATTTTTTTATGTACTAGTAAATTACAGTGAACCAAGAAGAAACAAAATTCACTGCAAAATAATAAGATCAGGCAATTTTGACCAGATTCTTTTGAAATAATAGTCGCAACACTTTTGACTCTTGATAACAAAATGCTTTTAATCATTTAGGCAATCTGATGATGGTTAAATTATGATCTAGCGAATTTATGTTCTTCCACTTAGAGAAACGGTGGTTTTGCCTTTTTGGTCTACATGACCTTATTTAGTGCACTCACCTTACATGCTAATTAATCATCACATTGATTTTATTGTATTTGAAATCAGATTTTTCCGCCTACTTACAATTTTAAAAATCTTTTATTGTAGCTAATTACGTTTACTAATTTTGGTGTAGTTCCCAATGTTTTCATTTTTTGCTTGAAATGCAATTCTATTCTGCCATGGAAAGGTCAAACACAACTAAAGATGAAACAAACATTAAATGAAAAAAAACATAAAAAAAACATTAAACAAACACTATAACTGCAAATTTGTTAGTTTTATTTATTTATTTATTTTTCTTTTTGTATATTTGTCGTCTATTGTATTTTAGCTTTATTGTACTTATTTGGTTTTTTGTTTTCGTTGAAAATGAAGTACAAGAAAAGCATTTATCTATTGTTAGTATGAACTTCAAAACGCATTGCTTCGAATGTCTCAAATACTCATTTCTACAAATGCTACCTTTTACCTTCCACGGCAGTATTGATTTCAAATAAGAAAAATACTTACAAATAAACCAGTACCGTAAGTAACATCTTTTAATCGTCTGCACCCCAAAAATGCGTACTAGGAAAAAAAATTAACTAAGAAACATTTTTGAAAGGGTAAAAAATCTTCAAAAACAAAAGTAATTTATTTCCCACAAAACAGAGCTAATTCTTATTTGCTAATAACTCGCTAGAGTTAAAAAAAAAAGTACAGGCATCCCTCGTATAACACAGTACTTGTACAACATGGTTTCGATATTACACGGTACCAAATTTGCGATTATAACACGGTTTCGATTTTACACGGTACGAAACTAACTTCATGATAATATTTATACTTCATTTTAATACTTCATGATTTAGATATAACAGGAGTGTTATCTTTAAAAAAGATTTAATTTCATTTTCATTTAATACATTCTGATAATGTTTGATAGCTCTAATAAGTTTTTGCTTTGTTTTTATGAAACTTTCGTTATAACACAGTTCACATTCCTTGATTTACATTACTTCTAAGTCTCGTAAAACACGGTTTCGGTATAACACGAAACACGGTTTCGATATATCTCGGAGCATGATTTTTACTAGGTACATGATTAATTAGTGAACAAAAACAAGTTTAAAAGTTATTTTTAAAAAAGTCTGGTATAACACGGTACTACACGGAACGAGTTAACCGTGTTACACGGGGGATGTCTGTACATGTTAGGACCGTGGTAATTTGAAACAAGTCATTGCAGCTACAGTAGAACCTCGTTTATCCGGACTAACTATTACCAAAGGTAATCCGAATAAACAAAAATCCGCATTATTCGGATAATAGAGGTAGTAAGCAGAACATTATGAAAAAGCAAACACACCTTTTATTGCAGCAAAAAATGCTTTGTAACCAAACTACATAAGGATTGCATGAAATGCACCGCCAACTCGGTCATTCCAGCCGAGGACTGCAGTTTCGTGCTTATTAGCACTCATCAGCCCGGCATAGGAAGTAACTGAGCTGGAGGAGGAAAACCTCTTAAGGAAGTCAACAGTGTCAAACAAACTGGTAGCTAATACAGAATCAGCACTGACCAGACGAGTGACCGAAACAATGGTTCGGTTCAACTCGAAGATTGAAGACAACGCAAGGTATTATTCAGTATGTCCTATAGCCAGGGCTAAGGTAGAAATACATGAAATACACCGCCAACTCAGTCACTCCAGCCGAGGACTGCAGTTTCATGCTAAATAGCACTCATCAACCCGTGAGCTAAGACTCCCGTGAGCACGAAACTGCAGTCCTCGGCTAGAATGACTGAGTTGGCGGTGTATTTCATGTATTTCAGCCTTAGCCTTGGCTTAGGGCGGTAACTTATTGAAAATACATAAGATTGTTTTGCACAAACACTTAATCATTTATAGTTTAACTGCAGTAGTGTATGAATGACGCTCCAAGTACACCATATTGTTTATTATATACTATAATTAAAAGCATGATCGATTTAGGAGTTGTATATTTAAATTAAAACAATCACGAATGTTTGAAGAACTTATAGTGCACAATCATATTTAAAAAGGATAATTTATGTGAATATGAAACTTTGTCAAATTAATACAAATTTCATCCCGATAAGCCGGAGATCTCTATAAACAGGGGCCGGATAAACGATGTTCTACTGTGATTAAAATGCTTTTAGAAGCAAGATTTTCAGTACGTTTTAATACTATTATTTCAACTCTTCTCTGTTGTGGGAAGTGCAAAATCTCTTCTGATTCATCAAGCTACGGTTTCAACGATAAAAACATCATTTTAGAAGCGACGAAATGATCACGTAAAACTGCGATGCAACTGCGATTTCTTCTCTTCATTACCCCCTACTTCTCCCCTTTTTTTCGAGTATCCTATCTCCAGGGAATTTCGAATATCACGTCTACGGTTAAGATCTTTTGGAAAGAGAAGATAAAACGCTGTCTGAGTCTGGTCGTTTCATTTAGAAAAAAAAAATCTAGTTTGAGTGACAGTCTAAACAAGGAACGGGGTGTATGTACAGTTCGGTTTTGAGAAAATAAAATGAACACATATGAGAAGCTGATATTTACAGGCACTTGTTAGATATTGCATAGAAACTAATAATGTTTTGAATAGTGAAAAAGATGTCTGTTGCAATTAAATAAATTCATTGAATTGTTTGATTCTAAAAATTCAGAGTTTGAAAGCATTAATCATCTATATAATTTCTCAGAGGCGTTTTTCATGACAACGCCACAACTTCCTCAATAATTCATCCAACTTCATATATAAAGCATCGTTTTAGAGATTTCTTTCACCGGTCAGGCGAAAAATGAACAGATAACACACATTGGGCTCGTTTTACGAAACAAAAAGTTGTATTACGTTTTTAGTTGAACATTTCTTTAATGTACAGCGCCCCCACGGCTGAGGTGGTTAGAGTATCGTGGCAGAATCGGGAATATCTTGGATTCGATTTTTACCGTGGACTTTCTTGTTTTCGAATGACTTTTTTTCTCGGTTTGATCTTGATCCCAATTTCCGAGAATATATAGTCTAAACTCACAGCAGGATTCTGAACCACACTTGTTTTTTTGCATTAAAATCAGAAATGAAAACATTTATGTGTGTGTGTGTGTTTTTTTTTTTTTTTTTTTTTTTTTGTACCTTTTTCATAAAAGTACAGAAAGAAGCCATTATTTTGCTTTCTCTTTCACCTTCATCGACGCAAAATAAACAAGCAATTTACATTGTGGCTATTTTTGGAAAAATTCTGTTAATAAGTTCGAATTTTTGAATTACCACTTTCAAACGCACTTTCAAACACAGGTCAGCTAGTGAGCATGGTAAATTTATTTTTGATAATTTTTCAAAGATGACGGTTTTTCACTATGTGTTGAGCAAAAACCGAATCATGGGGGTTGAGCAAAGATCGGTTAGGAGTTGTCCATATAAATGTGTCACACATTTTTTCCACAAATTTCTGACCACCCCCTTTTTGTTAGAAAGTCTCACATTTCATCTTGCCACCTCTCTCTCTCCTTGTGGTTCCCAGGTAGTTTTACATAAGGAAATCATTATAAAACAAGAAGTTCCGTCTAGAACTATACGAGCCTACTTTCCCGTATACCCATTTTAATAAAAAGCAGCACATTTTAAACAAAGCAGCTAATACACTTTTTTCCCTTTAAAAAAATTCTTTAACAGCTTTCAAAACGAAAATATAATAATTAAAATTAACAAGCTTATTAAAATAAATACATCATATAAAAAAAAATCTTTTCTTTTTCCCCTGTTGCCAAAAATAATTTTTTAAATGAATTAATGCA
Organism: Uloborus diversus; assembly: GCF_026930045.1. Taxonomy (NCBI): domain Eukaryota; kingdom Metazoa; phylum Arthropoda; class Arachnida; order Araneae; family Uloboridae; genus Uloborus; species Uloborus diversus. The sequence goes on along the minus strand of NC_072739.1, from coordinate 152,365,102 downwards.
CTTACCAAAATAAATAAAAACAAGAAAATGTCAAATTAAAGAAATACTTTTCATTGTCCAAAAAAAAAAAAATATCGTCTGCGCATATCGTTATGTAGAAACATAAATGACTTCGAGTTTATTCGCCGAAAACTGAATACCTAAATTAAAACTTTAGCGAGAAAATAAAAAACAAATTATATCAACAATAATTATTTCACAGTGAAAACCATAGCTTCGGAGTCGGAGTCGGAGTCAATCTCATTTTGGGATAAAGGAGTCGGAGACGAATATCCAAGAATCGGAGTAGGTCATTTGTCCTCCGTGTATAAATTTTTGCCAAAGCTACGAAGTCAGAGTCGAAGTCGGGGAGTCGGAGTCCGATTAATTGTCGAGCGTCGGAGTCGGAGTCTGGTGCCTCTAAATTATCGGAGTCGGAGTCTGGAGTTTGGCGTCAAGAGCTATTTCCAACAAAATTTGTTTGAAATAAATCCGCCTTCAAGTACGGAAACTGCATTGACTTTCAGTTCCCCCGTAGGCACTAATGTTGAGGGATTTGAACTGTTCAAAATTGAACGGAAAATTGTTCAAATCAAAAATATATTTTATATACAAGTTTTTTATCAAAAGCTTTTTCCTACAAAGTTTGTTTGAAGCATATTCGCCTCATAGTTCAGAATTGCCTTCAATTTCCCCGTAGGCGCTAATGTTAAGTTTTTTTGAACTGTTCAAAATTGAACAAAAAATAGTTCAAATCAAAAAGTGAAATATGGGAATGATGTGTCCTCGCCGAGATCTTTCGAACAAAAAAAAGTTTGTTCGAATCGGACTATTCATTCAAAAGTCAGACAGACAGACCGACAGACCGACGGACCGACAGGCCGACAGACCGACAGACATTTTTCCCCATCTCAATACCCTACTTTCCAATTTTTAATTTTTCGATATTTATTTAATTATTTTATATATTATTGATTTTTTTTTGTTTTTCGCGATATTTTTAAGATGCATTAAGCCTTCTTTCATGCTTTTTTCTTCTTTTTCTGAATTTTACTGGGAAAGTAGGCTAAAAAGTGTGATGTCACATTTTATGTTTCCCCTCCTTGCTCCCTGTTACATGTTTTTCATTTGCGTAGTGTTTCAAAATATGTATTGTCACACTTATTGTTGCCCCTTCCTCCTCCTTGTCATATGACACACTATTTTTCAGATTCATATTGTTGTTAAAACTGGTTTCGCATTTCTTACTACACCTCTCTCTCCTTGTCACATGTCGCGTTGTTTTCCTAAAGCGTGTTGTAGACAACGTGTGATGTCACACTTCTCGTTAGCTCTCTCTCATCTTTCACAGTTTTCATTGTTTCTCATAAGCATATTAATACAAAAAACGAGCTGATGTGTGCATCACATGACTTCCATTTATTCCAATTTAATGTCATTTCCCCATTATTGGCAATTTTAATGTGATACAATTGTTTACTCTCTAAATATCACCTACGGTGGCCAAATTAAAACCAAATTTAAAATAAAAATTAAAAAAAAAAATCGCCAAATTTGTCGCCAAGTTGGCGACAAAACTTGGCGACCAAAAGACTGGCAATATATCGCCAAGTGTCCGACAAAGCATAACACCACTTGAGTTTCCATCGAAATTAACAATGATTTTCCCTTAAAAAGGAGCAAAAGACCCCCTTAGGAACATCCGAATGCAACCAAAAGGGAAGGTACACAACTAGCCCCCACTAGGAGTCTACGTACCAAATTTGAACTTTCTATTACGTACCGTTTTTGAGTTAAGCGAGAACATACACACATACATACATACGCACATACGCACATAAATACGTACATACGGACGTCACGAGAAAATTCGTCGTAATTAACTCGTTGGTCGTCAAAATGAATATTTCGGGTATCTGTACGTTCCTAGGCGTACCACGTGTTGTCGGAACAAAAAAAAAAAAAAAAAAAAAAAACACTCAACATTTATTCGGGGGTGAGCAAAATGGAAATTAAGGTGAGTATTTTTGAGTGGAATTTTTTTCGCGAATACAATACTTCATTTTTTGTAAAAGGAAGTAAAAACATGTGATGTCACACCTTATTACCCATTCCTCCTTCTTTTCTTATATTATACTTTTTTTCATTAGCATATTATTATGAAAAATTCGTGTCACATTTCTGCTATCCCCCTCCTCTCTTTTTAGTGTCACATTGTTTTACATAAGCATATTTGTTACAAAAAAGTGATGTCACTCTTTTTGATATTCCTCCGTTCCCATTGTCACAAACTGTCACAAATACACGAACCCCTTGCCCTCAAAGCATGACATCATTTGTGGACCATACCTTGCTATACAACTTCAGTAGGAAAACAGGCGTTTTCTTTAGTGAGGGGGGGGGGAGGGAGAGAGAAAAAAGATGTGTAAAATGTAAGCAATATTCAGTTGTGATAACTTTTCTCTACGAAATTATAAGATCAGTAGTGATTTAAGAAAACGATTTAGTGCATATTTTAGTTTTATATTCTTTTAGAGCATAATGTTATTAATTTTAGTGCATATTTAATCCAACCTCTACATATCGACAAGCATCCTCACATTCAGATACTGCTGTCTTCCATGTAAAACTTTTAATGGAGATTTTTAAAAAAATGTGTATTTGATGTTTCATGATTTATGAAGCGTTCCTAATATTTTTCAAATACTTTTCAGGGTCTCAAAGCAAAAGTTTTCTTAAAAGCATATAATGCATACAATAACTCTATATTCCAGAATATTCTCAAGAGATATAACGCAGTAGAACTTCTCGGGAAATATTCTCTAGACTTTTGGTAGCTACGTAAGAATAAATGTATTTTCCTACTATTCCTTAACATTCGTTAATCAAAAGCGTAAAGATTAATGGTTATTGAAGCTGACTCTTTTGAAAACGTTAAATAATAGCTTTCGCCTGTGCTTAAAGGTTAGATACACAAAAAAAACTAAGTTACCAAAGGAATTGTTTTAAAGTTTTAAAAGATGAATTGATCGTAAATTTTTAGCGTTTTGATCTCTGAAATGTTACCTTATAATTTAATTTAGTGATTCACTTAAATAAATATCTATTTTTGTAAACTTTTAAGACTTTTAAAGAAAGAGTATGGAAAATTGCCATAATGCTACAGATGCTAAAACATATATTTTATATTTGAATGCTCATATGACGTTACATTTTTCAACTTAAAATAACTTTATCAGGCGCATAAAGATATAAATATTTATATCGTTTTAGAAGGAATTTATAAGCTTTAACCGAAATCAAAATTTGAAAGAAAACGATGGACACGAAAAATAAAGAAATGAATAGATTTCAACATAGACAACAAGTTTTGTTTTTGAAATAATATTTTCCTTTTTATTAATACTAGTTATGGACAACCTTTCCGGAAAATTTCCTAAAATGTTAAGTTGATTTTTGTATTTACGTGCTATTTACAATTGACTTTCTATTTATGCTATAGGGGTTAACTTCCCTATACTAGTGAGTAACTTGGTTCAATATTTTTTTCTTTGCTACAAAGACACCCCCTATTTTTTTTTTTATTTTACGCATAAGATCACTCTCCTAAAATTTCAACTTTCTACTTTTAATGGAAGATGGTGGTCAAACACCCTTTCTTTTTCATATTTTCGGGACTTCTCACAATTTTCGAGTTCTAGACTTAAAGGAACACTTTTGTGCAAAATTGATTTTCAGTTTCTCTTATTTTTCAATGCATAAATAATAGCTTGAAACATGTGAAACACATTTTCGTGAAAACATAAATAAATAAAGACCAAAAATAACACCCTTACTTCTTTACATCTATGCATGGTATCACTTTCTTCAAAATTTCAGCATTCTACTTTTACTAAAAGATAGTGCTCAACAATATTTCATTTTTGCAATTTTTTTTCTTTGTAATTTTACATTATTTTCGAGTTACAGGCTGAGAAAAAGACTTCTCCATGAAAAGGATTATTCTTAGTTATTGCGGTTTTTCAACACATAAGTACTGGATAAAATGATTTGAAAATCATTGTTATGTACTGCATCTAACAGCACCTTCAATACTAGGCACTATTTTAGGCACTATTTTATAGCATAGGGCGGATAACGCACATTGAAGTTCATCAGCGTTCGTTGCAGCCACAAGTTAAAGAAGAATCATTAAAATACAAATTATATATTTCTTTCGTACCTTGTGTCTCCTTTCTCTTTCTTTTTTCCTTTTTTTTGAGCAATAACGATTGTTTATTGTTCTCACTTGACTGTTTTTGGCGTCCTTTGATTTTATTTTCCCACCGCCACCCTCTGCAGCATCACCGTCGACCGGGTCCTCACGATGCTGCTCCTATAGCGAAAGCCGTCTCCAGGTTGCATCCATGTCCTACACACACGCGCATACACACACAACTACACACACACGCACGCACACACACACATACACACACATACACAAACGCATACACACAACTACCCGCACATTCATGCCTGCACACAGACGCAAACACATATGCCTACACACATACACATATCCCCCCCCACACACACATTCATCCACACCACTACCCACACACTTATGACTGCACACAGACACAAACACACATGCCAACACACACATACACATACCCCTACACACAAACCCCTCAAACACACATAAACACACACGCCTACATACATACACACACACTCGTGATTGCGAAAAACATAATTTGAATTCAAGAGGTCAAATTTCAAATTATTATTATTATTATTTTTTGTAGCATATTATATGTTGAAAGATTACTCATAAACAGTGGCGCACACAAGGGAGGGGTCCAGAGGGTCCGGACCCCTCCCATAGCTCTAACTTTTTTTCTCCCGATTAATTATGATTTTATGAATTTTCTATATAAAATAATTCCAAACCAGTGTAACAATTTCAGTTCTAATAAGTGAATGGATAAAATCCTCTTCTAAAAAGATTTTTAAAAAAAATGTGAACTTTTCCTCAAACGAATTGCACAAGCGGGAGATTTTTCTCGAAACTGAAAAGGCTAAAAAACATATTAAAGCAGTATTGTGCATAATTGAAGTTTAATGAATTCTTGCACTGCTGAATTCAAGCAATGTCACACTGAGGAAGATGCTAGAAAACTGGATTTTATTCTACAATATTTTGTTAGCCTATAGAGGCAGACTGGTGACTGAAACGAAAACACTAATAATGTTGTTCTTAATTTTTTATAACTACAGATTAAAATGAGATTTTTCTTACTCTTCAGACTTCGAGCTTCTTATACCTGAATTTCTTTTTGCTGTTTTCATTTTTGAATTATGAGAAAAGTTAAATGCATAAATTCTTGTGCTTCTGATAATTTAAGTAAGTATCTGTTATATATATATATATATATATATATATATATATATATATATATATATATATATATATATATATATTTCATTAATTAAAGCTGCTTATTTTTTTCAGAATTTATTTTTTACTGTTTTTGTTCTCGAGAATCAATAAAATCAAGTGATTATGTTTGACGGCATTTTGAGGTATGATATGAAAATGGGGCTTTTAACTCAGGGCCCTCCCCTTGCGAAATTCCTGTGTGCGCCACTGCTCATAAATCATTTTCGCTTTTGCTTCCAGTTTTCAAAGTTAACATTTTAGTAGCAAAAGTTTTTCTCTTTGCTAATGAGGCTTCATTTTTTTGTACTTTTAAAGCTATTTCTTTAACACTTTCTAACATAAAATAATGTTCTGCTTACTTTATTTTGGATTAATTAAATTGTAAATTTGAGATATAGCAGATTGGTTTATGTTAATTGTTATTTTCAAAACAAAATGACAATACAAAAATATTTACTCTTCATGTTACTGAAATGACTTCAGCAACATGGTTGTTTGATAAAGTTTGTCTTATTCGACCCACGAGTTTGAATCCAGTACAGCAACAACAGTACAGGTTCTCCAGCGATTTCATCATCACCTGAGAGAAATAAGGTCAGTTTGAAAGGATGAAATTCTAGGCGTTTTAAAGTTGAGAAATGGGAGGACCGCTCAAAATACAGCAAATTATGTTTTCATGCTTTTAAAATAGTGGAATGTAGAAACAAAAACTCAGGCCTTAAGTTTTGACACTACTAGTGTGAACACAGGTTGTGTTCAAGGGGTCTGCATACATTTGGAAAGACATACTATACAAGAATTATTGGTACTAGCCTGCTGGCACCATACTATGGAATTGATCTTTGCAAAGGTGTTTGTTTGCTTTGCGCTTTGGGTCACCATGTTTCTCCGAAATTCCATTTTTTAACAAGCTCAAAAATGTTTGGCGAGAAGTTTTAGAGAATAACTTTTGGGACATGGAGCTCCAAGAACATAATAACAGGTTTGAAGTTTCATCTGTAACCTTTCTTTCATCTATAGATTGATCTCTAATTTCATCAGAAAGTATTACAAAGAAGTGGGTAGAACCCACTTGAAAAAATTCACTGGAGAGCATCAGATGTTATTCATAATGCTGGATGGATGGCTGAACCCTTATATTTCTTCATAATATTTTTAATTCGAGATCTACAAGAGGATTTTCATTTAACGAAGAGAAACCAAACACAGCTACTATGATTTATTCAGTTAAGTGCTCTTTTGTAAAACCAGGGCGGTCATTCCAAGCTCGTCAGCTTGCGAGATCGAGATTTTCGCTCACGTGACTGGTTGTGACGTAGAAATGTCGCAAAGTAGTATTCTAATGTACTCGAACCTAGCCGCAACCTAAGTTCGAGTAGATTAAAATGCTACTTTGCGACATTTCTACGTCACAACCAATCACGTGAGCGAAAATCTCGATCTCGCAAGCTGACGAACTTGGAATGACCGCCCAGGTCTGGATACCTGTAAATTAATTTTCTGAACCTTGTAAATATGTAACAAATGTAATGTGCTTAAATAATTTGGTTTTACTTAAAAATTTCTAGCAAAATCTAGCACAATTAGATAAAAGCATTCAGATTTTAGCAAAACTTGATTACTATTTGAGCAATGAGTACCATCTTTTAATGTAAGGAGGAGCTTGAAATTTTGGCAATATATTAGGAGCGGTTAGTATAAAAGAAAAGTAGGAGGTGTCCTGATTTCTACAGCGAAAAAATTACCATGGTTTGTGAACAACCCTATTAAGAGGTTGGTGCCCTTAAACCTTTACATAAAAGTTATTTTTTTTTTAATTTAAAATATTTGAATCAAGAGATTTCAAGCAACACACAATTTATGTTTTTCTGTGATTAAAAGCAAATCAGTTTAAATATTCATTCACTCGTGATTGCGAGAAACATAATTTGAATTCAAGAGGTCAAAATTCATTTTTTTTTTTTTGTAATTTATTAAGTTTTAACTAATGGTCACTTTTTTAAATGGAAACAAGCCCGTTTTTGCCATAAAAACAGCTGTTAAGGTATAAACAAATGTAAGTCCGTAAGTAAAAATTTCACGTGCACTAAAATGCACGTTCAGTTGAAGCAGTGAGAAGCAAAGGGATGTAAGCGGTCGTTTTCAAGTTTTGGAGTAAAACGCGTTTAAACATAAGGTCCTAGGTAGTATGTCATTGATTTTTTTTTCTCGAAATCATGCTGTATCACTTAACAGGGCTATTAGTACTATATCTTGCTCCAAGGCAGAGGAGGGGTTAATCTACCATTTGTAGTGGTCATCTATGAAATTTTAATTTTGCTACTAACATTTTTGCTTTTCACTGCCTTATATTACTTTGAAGTTTTCATTTATCTGCTTATAATACCACTGAAGTGAAATTTTTACTTACGGACTTACATTTGTTTATACTTTAACAGCCGTTTTTATGGCAAAAAACGGGCTTGTTTCCATTAAAAAAAGTGATCATTAGTTAAAACTTAATAAATTGAAAAGAAATTGAATTTTGACCTCTTGAATTCAAATTATGTTTTTCGCAATCACGAGTGTGTGTGTGTGTGTGTGTAGGCGTGTGTTGTGTGTGGGGGGTATGTGTGTTTGTGTGTAGGCATATGTGTTGTGTGTAGGTGTGTGTGTGTCTGTGTAGGTGTCTGTATGTATGCTTGTGTGTGTAGGATATTGACGCAACCTGGAGACGGTTTTCGCTATAGGAGCAGCATCGTAAGGATCAAGTCGACGGTGATGCTGCAGAGGGTGGTGGTGGGAAAATAAAACGATAGGGCGCCAAAAACAGTCAAATAAAAGCAATAAGCAATCGTGATTGCTCAAAAAAAAAAAGAACCGCCTTTGAAATCCGCTTTATTAGGCTCTTAGATATATTTTGAAAACAATGTAAAAAAAAGTTTCTATCAATAATTTAACTGTTTGGTAAAAAGAAACATAAAACTAATAAAATGAACAATATGCTTATACGATAAAAGATATATTGCTTATGCTCTCCTTAAGCAATATCTGTATCATTCATAGTAATGTATACAGGGTGATCAAAAAATGTTTGGTCATATTTTGGTTGGGGTAAGAGGCGACGATAAAAACTGTAAGTCATATAGAAACACACCGCAAAACTGGCGGCTGTAAAACGGGTTAACAATTTATAACAACAAATGATATTGCAGTAGAATCTCCTTTATCCGGACTAATAGAAGTCTGAAATAATAGAAGTACGGATCAAACAAAAAAAAACCCCTATAAATAGAGCCAAAGCACATAAACACAGAACCACCTTACACAGCAAAAAATGTATTTTGAATTCAAGAGAATTAATCATATATCTGGGTGATTCTCCAAAATCCTAGCAATATTATGTCCCAGTAGCCTAACACAAAAATTGTTTAACCCAGAAAGTGTTTTCTTTTTTTTAAAGTTAGAAATCACTTATCTGATGTTATTCTACTCTTATTAAAACAGTAACTCATTTAGTGTTTTTTGCAATTTTTTAAAATAACCATAAAATCCACTTTTGGCATGTCCGCATCTGTTTTTCCAATGGACTTAAATTATTTAAAAATTTTATATCAACATTCCACAAATTCAATTTGTAGTACAAAACTTAGCATACCTAAAGTTGTAAAATAGCATTCTTTAAATTAATTAAATTATTTAAAACATCAAGGTACATCGTTTTAAATTTTGTCCCCCTGTTTTCATGTTATTCTCCTGTCCTAATAATGAGTTCAATTATTATAGATAAAAAAAGGAATTTTTAATCTGCTGTACTATAAAACAGTTTATTGTCACCATTTTGTTGGATCCTTGAGTATTTTGTTAATATGATTTGTCTGCTGTTCTCATTAACATTTTGAAGTTCAAGAATAGGGTATGTAATATTTTCGCTGTCATTCTCCTTTACAATATTTCTGTTTTAAATAAATAATAAATTTTAACTCTTCTCATAGTGTGTAGTTGCTTTAAGAGGTTAGAATAGAAATATAACATTATTTACCTTATATATAATCCTGGGCTTACGTAATAGGACAATTGTATGGAGAATGTCATACTCCTGTCCTTAAAAAGTCACTCTCCTAGCATTTTTTCTCAAACAATGGTAATGCCACTGGTAATGCATCCCGTAGAATAGAAGGATTTATTTACATTACATTAGTTAAAAAAAAGATTGATTGAAAAAAAGAAAGTTAAATTTGGCAAACGATAAATAAAAATATGTATCAGTGGAATAATTCTATTTGTTTAATATTTTTTTGTTGTTGTTCATACGAATCCATAGACTAATAATAAGAGTAGACCGAGCTTTCCCAGACTTGCTGATGAAAAAATTGGTTCATGGATACATCATGTGACTGGTGGAAGGCTTGGCGAAAACTTTGGCAGCATGGTCGCTAGATGGCAACATTATCTACAGTTTGGCATTCGACATGTATTTTAAGACGTAATGTGTTTTCGTTATACTTTTTTTCCAGGTGCAGAGATTGAACCGTTTTAGTTATGCATTATTTTGACATTATTAATTAGTTTTTGATCACAGTTTTCAGTAACTTTTATTTGGAAGTGCTACGTCAGCGTTGGCGTGATCGTAATGGTGTAAAGGTTTTGAGTTAACGCAAAAATGTAGTAATCGGTATCTTAATTTGAAATTGTAGGTAAAAATTTTACCGTTTGCCGTACATGGTTTGGTTTATGAGGAACAAAAGGGTTGCCATAGCTCGGTCTACTCTTATTATTAGTCTATTGACGAATCGTTCCAAAAGAGATTTATTGGTTAGACATTTGTTTATCTAAATGTTGCTCAAATAGATTAGTGAAGTTGCTATAAATTTCGTAGTTGCTTTAAATTAAAAGTGAAATATATGTTATTAATATAGCTGCTTTCCTTTTTGTTTTATGTTTGTATTTCCTGAACTATAAAACAATTCGCAGGTAATGAGAAGGTAACTTTTCTTTTTGTAAATTTTATCATACTGTGCATGGCTAACTTAAAGAAAGTTTTAATGTAGCAATCGATTCGTTTTCGTTAAAATGAATGTCCGTTGTTTGAAGTGTAAGCTTTTCAGAGTGAATAAAATGGAAAAACCTATGTGGGACTTGTACTCGAAGAAATTGGAGGTGTCCGTTAAGGGAAGTTTTACATAAATTTTGTTTTGTCATTAAATAAAAATACTTTTTAATTTAGGCTTTAGTTATTTTTACATTTTAGATAACCCATGAAGAAATTCATTTTGTAACTCTCATGCTGCTGCTTGTCAGTCTCTTGCTGTATGAAAATTTGACCCCCTCTTCTAAAGTTGTAACATAGTTAAAGTTCCTTCTATTTTTCTCTTAATTTGTTCCCAACTAAGAGTATGTATTATTTTTTTTCATTTTTTTTTTCAGAATTTTCATTAAAAAAAAAAATGTGATTGGAAAGTGTCAGGATTTTGGAGAATCATCCACCTGCATAGTTATAAAAGTACAAAATGCGACCTAAAAATGTATATTATTCTTCTAACTCGCCTTTTATTCATACAGTATGTACACCTAATTGGCAGTTCAGATGTAGCGAAGTGCTGGTTAATAAGGTTTTCTAAGTTTTGAGTAAAACAAGTTTAAAGATAACATCCTAGGAAGGCTTTCATTGAATTTTTTTCTAAATCATGCTACACAGCAGCACCTACCAGGGGCACTAGTACTATCTCTTGCCCCAGGACAGAGGATGGGTTCACCTACCATTTGTACTGGTTATCTCCAAATATTTGATTTGGCACTTACATCCCTTTGCTTCTCACTGCCTCATATGCTCTCAAGAGTTGTTATGATCAATGTTTCAACTGAGATTGTCTTAAGAAACTTCAAAACTCAATCCATTAGTCCATAGTAAATGCGCAGTTTTAATGCCCTGTTTCAATATGTTTCTTTTTTCACACTAAAGTTTTAATCATTTTAAAAATTCAATACTACCATTACATTTTAAGGGTACTAGTAGTTTCTCACTTTCTTTTGTCTTTAATAAATGTGAAACAATTTTAAATAGATGTTTCTGACTAGAGGTTTTATTGTCATCATTTATTTTGCTGCTCCGTTCAGAACTGTTGGAAAACATCCAAATCTTCTTCGAGAAATATCTCATACATTGTTGTCGTTTGCTCTTCCATTGATACTGGAAGTCATTAGCCAAAATTACTTTGCATCCGCTAATATTTCACGCCACCATTCCACCAAGAAAAATATCAACAAGCGAAATAAATTTCCTCATTTTATTTCGCATTTTCTCCATGTACGTAATAGTTCTACATGTTGGTGGTTTTGATTTATTGGAACTACGTTAAATTTGGTAGTAATATTTACTATAATAAGAGTATTAACTACTTTTTACATTCAGCTAAATATAAGTCTTCAAATAGTATTTCCAAAGCAAATATTAGTTTTAAAAATCTTTTTTTTTATCCATTGTATTTTCTATGACTATACCTTTCTTCAATCAAGAGTAATTTCCTAATTAAGTTAAACAAAAAAATAAAAATCCAAAAATGAAAAATTATGCCTTACAGTTTTATTTTTAAATGTTACCAAGAATATAAGTAAATTCTTCAAATGGGTTTTACAAAGATATATTTTAATGTTTGCTACATAAATAAAAGCTGTTGATTTCGATTTTCATTTATTAATGGTGATGGTTTTCATGTTCAATTGTTATTACTTCTTTGCTGTAACTTACGCAAAAAATATGTTTTGACAGTATTAAGCGATATGCTCTTATTAAAACTTCAAATCGTGTTTAAAGGATGATCAATTAATGAAAACTTTACTAACTGGTTGTTAGAGTTTATGCATTATTTCAGGGTTATACTGTTCATTTGTTTGCGTTTGCCATTAGAAAATTTAATGCATTTAGTCTGATTGATTATTTTTCTCTTTAAAAATAGTTTCCTCAAATAGCAGGTAAAACTCTAGCATACGCATTGTGCCCTGTTTTAAACAATGGCTTTTAAAAAATTTCGGGTAATTAAAGGGAACATAATTCAAAGTTTCAACTATAGGTAATTCCCTTTCTTTTTGGTGGAATTGAGACATACACTTTGTATCTTGTATTTACGACTACACTCTCTGAAAGTAACGGGGTATGAGAATTATGAATATGGGAATGTTTGTTACGGAATGAAATCATGTTTCCTTTAACTCCAGTGTGTTTTCTTTTACTTCAGAAACCACAGGGTGAATTTTAACACCACAATAAGATCATTTACGACTAAGTTAAATACATACCCTTGTGCATTCAAAGTAAAATAAGAAAAGACAACATCAAATAGCACATTATTGCAGATTACTGCAGACACGTGTTTCGGCGTTGTAAGGACCGACAAATCCACTACTTTTACTTTTAAAGCTGCTTGCTTAGTTAGCCCTTAGATTTTGTCGAGTGTCTTTTTTTCGTCCATTATCTCATTTTTTTGCATTGAAAAAAGCGTTCCTTGCAACGCCTAAACACGTGTCTGCAATAATCTGCAATCTGTGCATTGTTATTTCTTATTTTACATTTACGACTGTTTTTTAGTTTTTAGTAAATGAAATCATGTTTTATTTTGCTTCCGCGTGTTTTATTTTACCCCGGAGACTATGAAGTAATGGAAACACCAGATTATGACCGTTTACGACTGTTTGTTAGCGATTGAAATCGTGTTTTCATTTACCCCAGCATGTTCCCTTTTACGCCAGAGACCACAGGGTAAATAGAAACAACCCATTAAGACTATTTACAGCTGCTTGTTAGTGAATGAAATCATATTTCCATTTAACCCAGCGTGTTTTCTTTTACCCCAGAGACTATGGGATGAATGGAAGCACCCCATTATTACCATTTTTGACGGTTTGTTAGTGAATGAAAGTATATTTCCATTTACCATAGCGTATTACCTTTTACCCGAAAGACTGGGGTAAATGGAAATACCCCATTAAAACTGTTTATCACTGCTCGTTCGCGAATAAAATCATGTTTCCATTTACCCCAGCGTGTTTTTTTTTACCCCAGAGACTATGAAGAAAAGAGAAACAACCCATTACGACCATTTACGATTTTTTGTTAGTAAATGAAATCACGTTTCCAGAGTATCCAGCGTGTTTCCTTTTATTTAAGAGACTATAGGGTAAATGAAAGCACCCCATTTATATCCCCGTAATGTTGATGCTGGTAGATAGATAATCGCGCTGTAAACAATCAGTTTATAAGCTTTAGATTTTCTACGTCATGTACACACAAACAGCTTAGAAGTTCACAAACTTCTACAATGTACACAATCTTAGACCTATAGGCAACATGCCAATCAATCCAGAGGTAATTAAAAATCATTTTAAAACAAACGAGCTGATGCGCACTCCACATGACTTTCTTTTACTCCAATTTAATCTCATTTTCCCATTATTGGCAATTTTAATGTGATTCAATATTTTACTCTCCAAATATCACCAATAGTGGCCAAATTAAAATCAGATTTTTGAAAAAAATCACCAAATTTGTCTCCAAGTTGGGGAAAAAACTTGGCGACCAAAAGAATGGCGATATATCGCCAAGTGTCCGCCAAATTATAACACCACTTGAGTTTAAATCGAAATTAACAAGAATTTCCCCCCAAAAGGGGCAAAAGACCCCTTTAGAAACACGCGAATGCAACCAAATGGGGAGGTGCACAACTAGACCCCACTAGGAGTCTACGTACCGAATTTCAACTTTCTAGGACATACCGTTCTTCAATTATGCGACTGGTTTACATTTATACAATAGTACAGTTTTTTTTTGGGGAAAATAGAGCACTTAAATGACTCATCAGAAATAGCTAGGAAAGTGAAATTCATACATAAGTGTTTTTAGTATCCTTCGTCAAGACAAGTATTACTCGTTGGAACCAGTTAGTACGCAGTTGTTGAGCGGAAAACGTAAGATGACTTAACTTTAAAAATGACTTTTTTTCAGAGTGTCTTCTTGAAATAATAATGATGCCTACACAATTGTTTGGAAGCATGCAGAAATCTAGGAATATCTTCGATATTCTTTACCGTGTCTTCACTCACCGATAGTTTAGTTTCAACATTTACCACATGCGGGGTAATAGAGTGTTTCCATTTACCCCAACTGATCGTACTGTTTTTAATTGTAGAGTAGTCCGAACAGTGAATGAGCACACAGTAGTGAATTAACCACTCATATTTTGTTTTAAATAAGGTTTCAAAAGTTAATAATGTGACAATAGAATCTTCTTTCGATACAATACGAAAAAGGAGACGACTTGCAAAGCTTGCATTTATCAACTGGTTATACGTAGTGTGGTACGGCACCACTTTTTTTCTAAACTCAACAAAGAACTGGAAACCTCTCTCCAAATTTTCAAAAAATAATTACGCTTTTTAATTGAAATAGTTTTATTATTATACACTGAATTCTACTGTTTTAAAAGACTTAAATGAATTTCCAAACAAAAATTATCCTTATATAACTATTTACTTGCTTGTTGTGAAAACTTAAAATAAGTGTGATATTTTATTTGTAAAATATTTGAAATACTTAGTAAAATGTTACGTACTTGATAATAGCAAACGTATGTCATGATTCAGCTAAAAAAGATGAACGAGTAAGAAAAAGTTCAAATTATAAACATCACTGAAGTTTGAAAGGATTGCATTTATTAAAAAAGGGTGATAAGTTTGCTTTTCGATACCAATTATTGGTGCTGAGCAAATCAAAACAATTCCCCTCTTTTAACCTAAATACGAAACAATTCCTCATATGCCAAACATTGTTACTAGAGCCTCACTATATAAAAAATCTTGGTTTGAGCCCTAGGTAACCAGCACACTATAACACAAACACACTTGACCGTCTTTCATTTTCGGTTCCTTTTCAGCTTCCACCAGGGACCTCTGCAGCACCAGCACAGTCCCCCGGAATCCGCTTCTCCTGGTCGATGGCGTCCATGTCCTACACTCATATTCACACGCACGCCTTTACACACATATATACACACGCCTACGTACATACACACAGGTCTACGCACACACATAAGCCTACATATGCACGCACGCGCGCTTACGTACACACACACACACACACACACACACACACACACACACACACAAACTTACACACGCAAGCACACAAACGCAAAAGATTTAAACTGGTATTCGTGATTCTGTAAGTTTTTCTTACAATATGTAAATATAATAATTTATTAACCATTTAAATACATAACTAACATAATTTCTACACAGAAAATCTATTTCTTCACCAGTCACGAATTCTTCAGCAATTTCTGTAAGTATTTTGAGGTTTCTTTTTATGTAGCTTAAGTATTAGCTACTCCTTCCTCACATCTAACAAAGGATCAAAATAATCTCTTGCACTTTTATAACCCCCTCTCCTGGAAATACCTTTCCACTCTATTTTCTCCTTTCTCTCTGTATTATTTCTACGGATAGAAACAACAAAGTCAACGTGATAAGAAAGAATAGAGCCAGATAAAATCTGAGAAATATTCCTCGCTTTGTGCGGGAATGTATTTCGGTTATGTTACTGAAAATTAAGTTTGGGGGAATAGGGAAACTGATAGCAAATCTTATTAGAGCTTTAAAACATTTTATTGTACGAGAGCTTTGTGTTTCATATATTGTGGTATAATCCTGTTTTCTTGATGTATTTTAAACTGTGTGGTAGAAGATAACAACAAAGTAAGAACTTTTAAGTCTGAATATTTGCGTTTATTTTTATGAGATGTGTAACACTAAGAATAAATAGATTCAAATTAATGAGAGAAAGTACGTAACTGTTAACTTTAATTTAACTTGAGGAGACTGAAAGACCTTGTAACATTTAGTGCAATGTGATACATCCTTAGCATTAAGATTTAGGTTTACATTTTAAATGGCAGGGTTTAAAATTACTTTATTTTTTGAACTTGTTTTCCAGTGTTTTTTTTATGCTTTTTTTATGAAAACACCAGTATACAATGATTAATACATTACAAAAGAACAATTAAAGAAATCTCTTTTGCCTTAAATGTCTTTCAGTTTGTACAATACTTAAAGAAAAGTTCAATGCTAGGAAATAAATAAATAATGACAAATTACTTGACCTAGATATTTCATACTCTTTACATTTAATTTATGCACAGTTTTGGTCATTTAAACATTTTAAAAAAAGTTAGCTTTAAACGTGAAAATTAAAACGTGCGAAAATACTGATCCAACAGACGGGTTTTGCTTCAAACAAATGGAGTAGAATATGAACTGGTAACGATTCCCTGACTTGGATTATTTTTAGGGTACTTTGTCAAAAATAGACAAACTTCAGGGCTTGAGGGAGATATTAAAAATGTTAGTGACAAAAAGCCAGCAACTCCAAAAAATATTTCTTGTCGTGGAAAAAATGAGACTGGCAGACACCATAAGTATATTTGTATTTGTATAACAATTGAAATAAAACGCTACGAATGAAATCCACAACACATATATCTCTATACACTTAATACTGAATAAAGGTTGCGATTAAACGAATCGAAATGAATAGAGGTAAAAATGATTTACATTTCACCCAAAACAAATAGATATGCCCAGGGCTGCGGAGTCGGAAGGAAAATGACCGACTCCGACCCCGACTCCGACTCCTGGATTTTGAAACGCCCGACTCCGACTCCAACTCCGACTCCGACTCCGGATTAAAAAAATAATAATAATTGTATTTTTTAAACTCCCTCGCTCTCTTCATGGGAAGGGGGAAAACCTCTAAACAGAGATTGAAATATTAATTCCTTTTTATGAAAATTTCGCATTTTGTTTTTTATTGTAAACCTAAGACGCGTACAACATTAGAAATTCAATTTAAAGATCAAATTTTCCAATAGTTACGAGTTAAAAAGTGAGATGACTTAAAAATCCCTTTTAAAAAATTTGAAAAGGATTATCTGTAATTTGCTCCCCTTTAATGTTTAGCAAATAGATATTGATCAAATCGTGTGCTTTCAATTTTTTAAAGCTGTAACTTGAGAGAAAAAAAGCTTTTTTTCTAAATCAAAGTTCTTGAGAGGGGGTGGTTCGCCCCGGGTGACACCCATCTGGTAGTTAATTACAGTATCTGGTAGTTAGTACACCCAAAGTTAATTTCAGAGTTTATAAAAAAAATACAAATACTTTAATTCTGAAAATTTTTGCGAATATATTTTAAATTATATTTTATCAATAAAATTTCAACGAAAATAGGGCACATATACGTCAGGAGCTAATTTTACACAAAATGCGGCGGTATATAAATTTGTACGAATAGCGGTTACTATACCTATATTTTTTCTTCGCTAAATTTTTAATTTAAATTTTATTGGCTGCTTTGAATTAACCTTAATATGAAAATTTTGAGATTAACTGCAATTATTGAGTGTTGTAATCAAGAAATCATTTACACTTATTTTGTTCCATACTTTTTACTGAGAACCAAGCTTATAGAAATATTCTTAATAAAGAAAAAAACATTAGATTATTTCATCGAATCTTTTGGATTCGTACTTTCGCGCCAGAACTTCTTTGAATTTGCCGTTTACCCTTAAACGCTTCAACCTTAGCTACTGGCCTCAATTTACTAATTTGTTACGTTTCTTTTACTATTTTATAATTGAGATCGAACAAAACACTATATTTCTATTTTTATTTGAAAGTGATTACTTGAAAATGTTAGGCAACAAAACCGTTTGCTGACAGTTGCTATTAGTTAAGTTAAAAAGCAAGCAAACTAGGGGACAGCTACAGAAAGTTCGATAAGCACTCAAGCTAGCTGATTGCCATAATGGCAGTTATTTCCTTATTAGTATCTTTTTATACATGTAATCGAACCAATTGGTAGTCCGTTTTTAAAAAATGCAAGGAGAGTCAGGGAAAAGGAAAGAAAAAAAGAAACCCGGAGTCGGAGTCGGAGTCGGCATGTTTTCTAACGACTCCGACTCCAACTCCTTTACCCCAAAATCAGTCCGACTCCGACTCTTCGACTCCGACTCCGACTCCGACTCCACAGCCCTGGATATGCCAGTGATTTTTTTTTTCTCTTGATTTTTCAGAAGTTTTTGTTTTTTTCTCGTTAATTTTTTGCTCAGAATTTTCCTTGATCATTCATAGTCATTTTTGTGTACTTTGTTACCTTTACAAAAGAATGTGTGTAAAAACCTTCATTATCAGTAAAACACAAAATGTGGAGACATTTACCGAAATCCATCCAACCTTCCATCTTGACTTGCATGCTTCTCTTTCTGTTAAATCGTCACAAACGAAATAAAAAGTATCATTGTTTTAATTAATTAATTTTTTATTTATTTATTGAAAGTATTTCATACTACAAAAAGAATCCAGTTACAGTGGTAACAATTCTATAAAAATGGCAATTAAAACAAATTATACATTTAAAACATTAAAACGTAAAGAATTAAAATGGTGAAATGACAAGTTAAAAGTATCTAAATCACGACAATAAATGTTAAAAAGTTGTAAAATTTCAAAAGATAAAAATTATTAACAAAGTTTCGTCTGATAAAAAAAAATTAAAAGAAGAACGATTCCTAAGAGTCCTACTTGGAACAGCAAATTGTATCGAATTCATGATATATGAGCAGTCAGTTAAATTATGTGGAACCTTATAGGAGAAAAAAAGACACAAAAGCTCACGCGGCGTGATTTAATTAAAGTTTGTAAAATTTAAAAGACAAAAATTATCAATGTAGTTCCGCGTGGTAAAAACAAATTCAAAAGAAGAACGACTCCTAAGAGTCCTACTTGGGACTTCAAGTTGTATCGAATTAACGATATCTCAGCAGTCATATAAATTATGTTGGCCCTTATAGAAGAAAAGAAGACACAAAAGTTCACGGCGTGATTTAAGAGTGTGAACATTATAAATACTACATAAATGAGAGTAAGAATAAGTTTTAACATCATGATTATTACTTCTGAAACATAAGTAATAAACAAATTTGGGATTTTTGGACTAGTTTGTATATTACCAGAAAATAATTTAGAGGAGTACGCGAAATACACTGCCATGGGCAGTTAACTGGCAGTATCTGCAGAATTAAGTTTTCTAAGTATTCGAGGAAACGCGTTTTTGACTCAATACCAACAATAGGGAAATGTTGGAATTATACGTTTTTTTCGCGCTATTTTTTCAGCGGAAACGAAACAAGCAAGCTAATACAAAAAAGCTAATATACATTAGAGATCAAAAATGCAAATGAAATATGAAAAATACGAAGTTGCTGTCTTTTACCTGCCCACTGCAGTGCAGTACTTTGAGACTTGATGCATAATGTTACATCATACTTTACCACCCGAAATACATTAAGTTTTTTGGAAAGAGATAAACTTTTTCTGCACTTTATTGGTAAAACATCACCATTTCTTGGCATAAAACAACCCACTTTTCTTCAAACAATATCAGTTTTAACCTTTTGAGTGAAAAGTTTGTGTATAAAAGCCCGGAAACGGAGGACCCTAATGAAACTCAACACTATTGAGCTGAGCATAAATCAAGTTAAACACTTGTGACGTGATGGCGTCCTTACCTAAGTACTTCTAAAGTCAAGGGGGAACGCATTCTATTTCAATTTAAGAGAAGCGAAGAGACTAGCTCCTCGCTTAGAATAATTTTACTCCATCAAGGGGTGTTTCACAAATTTCGTTACGTCTATCAAATTACGGCGTTTTAAAAATAGTGTATTAGGATTATGCATCGGGGAGGGACAGTTAAAAAATGACGGTTTTTTTTTTCAGGCTTCTTCTTAACAGCGTGAGTGCGATAAAATGACAATAAATGTTACAAAAAAAATAACATTTTTTGCTCGTAATTGTAAAAAATACACGAATACGTATTTAATTTATTTACTCATATTTTTTTTAAATCAACGTGATAAGAACGTTTTCTATTCATAAAATTGGGAAATTGCAAAGGGTTTTGCTTTTTTTTTTATTTTTAGTACGTGCGAAGATCTGTTTTATAATGTTCAGTCTAAGTTTTGAATCAAATAAATTAATTTACGAAGTCTGTTATGAAATTCACTATTAAAAACATATTATCTCAGTCTATTAATGTAGAATTTAACTTTTTACCGTTAAAGTTAAATAATAAAACAAAATGGAAGCGAATGTTTAGTATACGGTTATACAATCTAAAAAAAAGTCCAAAATAGAGATATCATAATACCAAACTGTACTTCTCCAAACTTTTTATTTAGGACGAGATAGTCTTGTACGTTTAAAAATAAATAAGGCTTTTATGCTAAAAAACGAATAGATGAAACCAATCTGAGAAAAAGAACAAAAATTGAGTTTTATGCTCACAAGTTTCAGGACCACAAGGAACATTTTTACAGTGGAGGGAATATGAGCTAATCGATAAACGATTGTCTTTTGTTTTTTATCAACCCGTTTGCTTCTCATGCAGTGAAAAAATGATTCTTTGAAACTGCGAAACACGTGTATGCAGCTATGAAACTACAGTTTTTTCCATCTAATCCTTCTGATTGTTTCATAAAAAAGAATCTATTTCAAAGAAAAAAAACCCCATTGTTGAAGAATTTTATCAAGCAAATTTGTTTGGTAAAGCACCGTAAATATATTCATAAAATACAACGTTAAGCTGCCAACCCAACGCAACTAACTGAAAAGTGACATTGTCCACAAGTTTGCTACAACCCGCTAAAACGCATAGATTATCACTTTTCATTAAAATAATGTTTTTAAAATTAATATGTGAATAATCTTGGAAATAAATATTCAAATGAGGGATATCTCAGGAGGTGGTTGGGTTGTAAGGACAAAATCACGTCGAAGCTACTTAATTCTTGATGTGAAATGTTGACACTTGCTTCATAAATTATGGACAATTTTTTTTCTTTCTTGTATCTATTCTTAATTGAGATGTTGTTAAGTGAAAAAATGGTAGTTATTTAAACAGTGTCTTGATGCATAAAACATTTTGATACATAAGAGCAAATTTTGCCCTTTGAAAATACTTTTATTTTCATAACTTGGACTCTAATACAATTTAAATTGTTTTAATCATCAAAAATATTTAAAAAATGAGTTTAAGAAACAATGTAAAGAAGTATTATAAATAAAGTCAGTTTTGTATAAATAAAACCTAGTATCTCAATGTTTATAGTGCTGACGAAATTATTAGACTAAGACTGTTTTAAAAGCAAATTCTTTATTAATTACATAACTATAGACACATTAACGAACAGTAACATAATTGTCTAGTATTTAGTATGCATTTCCTTGTTCTTGATAAGCATTTTAAGTCTTTTTGGCATACTTTTCACAAGGTTTACACCATTTCTAAACTTTTTTAAAAAATAGGTAAAATTTTGTTTATACTCACTATTATATCTACTCACATACACATACTCACTAATTACCTAAATCTAACTTTAAACATAACAGAACACACTAATAAAAATAACTGGTGAACTGTTTAAGCTGATTGAGGTTATGTTCCTGGTAGGTAGATAAACAAAGAACATAAACAAAGCAGACAGTGCTGCCACCTGCAAACATATGAATTGTATTTTAGTACGAATAGTGAACAAAAAACAAAAATCTTTTTAGTCTAATAATTTGGTCAGCACTACTTTTTGGTAAAACATGCAGAGAAATCGTGTTTTCAGATACATTTTTAGGCGGTGTATCAGTCATATATCTAGCTTGTCTCACAGGAGCTTATTTTATAGATGTTATATTGCTTCATATTAATTTGTCTCATGAGGCAATATTAAAATATTGCTTTGATTAATGTATTTAACTACTTACTTTTCGTAAGTTATTTTATGTGAAGGTGTTTTCGTTTTGAGTGCAATGTATGCATATGTGCGTATAATATCCTTAAAAAAATGGTCCGATGAAACATTTGTCGGAAAAAATTTCCTTCCGGTATATCTACTCTCAAATGACCTATATTCTCTACTAGTAGGAACTAATCCTCAAGGGTTCTTTTTTTCAGTGCCTGATTTTTTGCTCTTCAGTTGGTCTCTAGTTTTAACTAGGTGTAAAATATGCTTTAAGCTGTTTGAACAGTACGTGTTTATTTATTTATTTATTTACTGTTGCCCGGTGTTGCACGTTCTACCTTGAAAATAAAAGATGTGTGAAGTGACGCATGTTCAAGAATCATTTTAGAAAAAACAGTGTAAAACTTCTCGTCAACTTGTAGAAAAGAGCAATTTAATAGCTCAAAATTAAAATTTAGACAGAAAATCGCCCGTCATGGTATGACGGGGGAAAATTGTTTTTGCATTTTATCGAAGCTATTGCCTGTTTGGTGATATTTTGATAATTGAAATTTTAACACTAACACCGGTGGATTAACCCTAAACTTCATCACCAGTAAAAGAGTTAAGTTACCGCATCGAGTTTAGCCTTCTCACAATAAAGCCTTTCCCTGAATGTTAAAGATCACCAAAACATATTAACAAATTATCATGTCGTGGCGCGAGTTTCATTGTTGAAGCACGCGGGTTAATCGATAATCGGCTATTATTTATATGAGGATAGGTGTGAACATTACATTTCATCTTTTTTTCCGAGGACTCCTCCATTTGAAATAACGCACTTTCATTTCTTTTTTTTTTTTCTTTGCATTTTTTGAGTTTTTTTTTTTTTTTTTTTTTTTTTTTTTTTTTTATTGGCTTCTCTTGTTTTCAAACTATCTGATATTTCCAAAACAAATTTAATCTATAGAAATAGCTATTTTTGCTCTCTTCTGTTTGAGATATCCTGTACGAGACTGCTTCCGTGAAGACTTCCCTGATTTATGTAAAGCATTATGAAAATAAATTGTTCTTTAATCGTTTCCACTCAGTGTATTGCCATTAACAAACCATAGCTTGTACCAGTTGAAATATAGCGAATTACAAAACCTTAGAGTTCAAAAACATTAACTCTATTATATTTTCGAAGATATAAAACATATTGCTCGATTTTATGAACGATTTAGGACCACGAAAGTTTTTCATCAAATTTCGATAAAAGATATATACTGTGACGTAAGCTGTTCGTATAATCACAAATGTTCGTAATTCAGAGGTTCTTAAAATCAAACGTCAACTGTATTTTGATTTTAAAAAAAACACTCTAATTGAAAATTAAAATGTTGATTTTTATCAATTTAACACCTAAGCCAAGTGAGGGAGACGATAGAAAATCGAAGTTGGTTAACGTCAAAAGTTGTTCGTTTGGCTCTAAACCAGTTCCACGACCTGTACATTGAATGCTATTTTGTAAACTAGTTCCATCTATTAGGTAGAAAATACTTTTCTGGATAACGAGGTAGTAAATGGTGCCGGTATCCCTCGCGAGAATTCCCTCTTTTTATCATGTCTTTTGAACAAAATTTATGTTCCAGACACATTCTTCGATAAATACTTAGACTGTTTATATCTTAATGCAATTTTACTGTTGGGAATAGAGCGAACTAGCTGTGGGCGAAGACACATTCAGATATAAACGTATTTGGAAAGATGGTGTTATTTCGGGTCCTTACCCTGAAGATATTCGGTTTAAATAAAAAAAAAAAATAGACGTATCGAAAAATAAAATCGCTGAAAAAAAAGGAAAATAAGTTCATGGATTTTTGTATGATAGAAAAAGGAGAAAAAAAAAGAAAAAGGAAAAAAAGGAAAAAAAATCAATAAAGGAATTCAAGAGGTAATAATTTTATTTTTAATACAGAACCCAAGAAGTCCTTGATACATTAAAAAAATGATAGAAAAGTTAAGTAATGTCGTGTACATACGCCGTTTGCACCAGAATACTAATGAAATAGTTGGAAAAAAATGAAAAAAAAAAGGAAAAACTGAAAAAAAAAGGAAAAAAGTGTAATTATAAGCAATTACTGTACCGTCACAGTAAGAAAATCGACATCATGTGAGGCATCTAATTATTATATTATACATGAAGCAGTACCTCTCATTACCAGAATTAAGATGATTCGGGACTCATTTTGAAAAACAAAAAAAATGTTAAATACAATTTAGGGTTTTGAAATTTATTTCACCGATTCATCATTTATTTAATAAGCAAAATCATAACATAAATATTTAAAAAAATATATTTGAATTTAATTTGTTTAAAAAAATGGGGTTTGCTTTAAATCGATATAACTTAAACTATTCTTGACCAATTTTCAATTGATTTTCAAAAACTTATGCACAGATATCTAAGCTTTGATTGTTTATTGGGCGATTTAAAAAACATTAATGCAATAAAAATTTTTTAAAAAATAATTGGAAAAAAAATCAAAATTTCGATGATATTTAAAAAAAATCATATTTTTTGCAATAAACGTGTTTTTCAAATTTGCCGAATAAAAATTAAAGTAAACTGTTTGAAAGAGATGTGCTCCAAATTTCATTGCTTTATCAGTTCTTGACATATTAAAATTTGCATGTAAACTATCGGGAAAAATTGCATCATCAAGCTTGCGTATTATGACTCGGAATATTCACTCTTTTTTTTACTTTACAAAAAAGGAAGTGTTGTATTCGCGAAAAAGTTTTCACGCAAAAATCGACCTTAATTTCCATTTTGCTCACCCCCGAATGAATGTTAAGTTTTTTTGTTAGACTCGACCACACGTGGATAAGTTCCTAAGAACGTATAGACACGCGAAATTTCCATTTTGACGATTCCCGAATTAAATACAACAAGTTTTCTCATGACGTCTGTATGCACGTATGTGGGTGCGTGCGTATGTGCGGATGTTAGTATGTGCGGATGTGCATATGTGCGTATAACTCAAGAACGGTAAGTCCTAGAAAGTTGAAATTTGGTACGTAGACTCCTAGTGGGGTCTAGTTGTGCACCTCCCCTTTTGGTTGCATTCGGGTGTTTTTAAAAAGGTCTTTTGCCCCTTTTTGGGGGAAATCATTGTTAATTTCGATGTAAACTCAAGTGGTGTTACTATATGGCGAACACTTGACGATATATCGCCAGTCTTTTGGTCGCCAAGTTTTATCGCCAACTTGGCGAAAAATTTGACTGATTTTTTTTTATCTTTTATTTTGGCCACTGTTGGTGATATTTAGAGAGTAAACTATTGAATCACATTAAAATTGCCAGTAATGGGGAAATGACTTTAAATTGGATTAAAAGGAAGTCATGTGATGCACTTCCATCATCATCTTCATCAGCTCGTTTTTCATTGTAAGGATGCAGCGACTATTTATAAATAGTTTCTTTTTTTTTCTTTTTCTTTTTCTTTCTTCCTTTTTTTACGATGTCATAAAAAGTTCTTGAAGTATTATTGCACAAACCGCTTATACTTACGACTCCCGCATATCGAAATATGTCGAAGAGTTTTGGATAACCTTTATTTTATTTTTATCTTTTTCATATGTTTTAGCGGTAGGAAATGATGTGAAAACAAATTGTGTCAAGCCTCTTTGTATATGTTAAGTTAGTATAGCAAAAAAAAAAATAGTGGTCATTCCACGAAAAAGTCGTCTTCTTCCCGCAATAGACGGTTTATATATTTCATTAAAAATTAGTATTTTTAATGGGTATTACGATTTTTTTTGTTTAAGATGTCACACATCAGTTTATAATTTGCTAAGCAGAAAAAAATATTGTTCATTATTATTTTAAAGTATTATTTTTAATGAAATATATGAAGCGTCACGTGCGGTACAAAATGATCGTTTTCCGTGGAAAGGACCTTAGGCAATTATTTTTATAAACTTTTTGTTCAGAAAAGTCCAAAAGAAATAAAATGTGTTTTTGAGTTTTTTTTAAAACTTTTATACTTCAGACAGCTTGGATATTGTTTGCTAATGTTAAATTAACATTTTTAGAAAAAGGTACACTAATAACGACTTCTTACGTTGTTAGACAGGATGTTCGCTTGTTTCGTAAAACATATCAACGCATAAATATTGCCACTACGGATGATTTGTCACTATTAAATTGTGGTCAAAACAATAATCAAATAAAGCTGAAGAATATTTCAAGAGCGCTTAGTTTTCCAGATTACGTACTGCTAAAAGTATAGTAACTACGTGTAACTAGAAGCTGAACTTGATTGTTTGTCAAAAGTTAGCATTTTAAATGAGCATTTGGCAACGTTTTTCGCAAAACAGAAATTTACACGAAGTACAGACATACGTGCCATCAGACTGAAGTAACAATTTTTAAATTACATATAGAAATGAAATTAGTGAAAAAAATTTTCTGCTCTTGTACTATAACGGAAAGTTCTTTAAAAAAAACGTTTTTTTTTACAACCATATTTAATTGCATATGTAAAGGTGGAAATATGTACGTAAGGGTGGTTCGAAAATACATTAAAAAAAAGTTTCTCCTAGATAACATTACAACCCGTCAATATTTTTAGACTGGTGGATAGTAATATACTGGAAGAATTTTAGCTTCCTTTTCAACTAAAAGAGGGTGCTCAACCCCCTCCCCCAAACTTTATTCGTATGGGGAGGGGGGGAATGCATTGATCTATAAAAACAATGCCACATATTATATTATACACCTGTCATATGCGTATAAATTGCAAAAAAATAATTATTCACAAAAAAAAAAAAAAACCTGGGGAAATTAAATGTTTCTAATATTTTGTTATTTTGCATGCTGCGACTAAATAATGTTTAAAAAAAGAGTCATTGAGTACATTCTTAAAAATTGAGTAAGAAGCTAAAACTTTTACAGCATAATACTATTAGTAAGTTTAAAAAAAATAGGATGTGTCCTGAACTCTAGCTGAAAAAACGTTTTTTTAACCACTCTTATGTACGTGTATGTGTACGAAATATAATAACTTATTTATTTTTTCTATATGTAATGCGTTTTTTTGGGAGGGGGGGGAATAACATTCCTAAGTAATTTTCTTCAATATTTTGTTTTCTTTTAACCTGGTCAATTAAAACTTTATATTGCAAGATTCAAAGCTGCTTCAGAATTGAATTTAAAATAACCATGTAATAGTAATACAAGATATAAAAACCTTATATTATAATACTCTTGAAATCTTTCAATGTTGTAAAACTTTAATATAAAGAAATATGCTGTGAGCATAAATTTAAAGAAAATATATTTCCGTATCTTCCAGTTCTCAATTGTTTCAACCATTCGGTCCTTGATTTCCCTCGAGTTATTAAGCCATGGTCTTAAAAATTTTCATTTTACATCGTAAATTGAAATTCTCTTTCTTGCTACCATCCAAATTTCGTCTAAAGCATGAGAAAAATCTCTAAAGGGATAGACAGTACTGTAAAGCAGCTTAAAGATATGCAACCCTTAAACAATTTGCTCATCCTCCTTTCGCCGAATTCCAATCGCAACTCCGATCTCGCAGGACTTTAGAGAAATCATAAATCTTTATTGTACAAATTCTTAGTGCAACGCTGGGGATTCTAACGTTGGATTTGATTCTTGGCTGCTTGCATTTAGTTGATAGAACTGCAGGAATTCATAAATTAGTTTATTGGAGGATTTGTTGTGAAACTAAGAATACGATATAACTTTATTTGTGCAAAAAGCTATGAAAGTTTTTTTCTTCTTCATGTTTTGTCTTTTGTTATTCAATGAGTTCCGATGTTATTAAATTGCAGCTTTGCGTGTATTGGTATGTTTTGCAAATATTTACATTTTTATCTGATTTGTGCAATGAAAAGCCTGCTGTTATATTGCTTATAGAAAATCCATATTTCAAGTGATTTTTCATGTCCCTTTCTCTTTTATTGTTCCGATTTCTATTTCTTAATATTGGTGTGACTGAAATGTATTTTATTCAGCAGAATATTTTTATGTTATTATCAAATAATAATAATAATAATAATAACTCATTGTAACTTATATTTTTTTTCAAAAGCTCTATTTTATTCTGTTTTTAAATATTTGAGGACAGCATTCTGTTTTTAAAATTTTGTCGAGTATGTACTTTAGTTAATAATACATTAGAAAATGTAAGTCATTAATAAGAGAACAATTTATGTGAAAGCACAAGCATTAGGGTCAGTCAATAAATAACGAGTCGGAGGCTATACAACAGATGTTATTCGACATTCTTCAAAAGTACTGACCGAAAAGTTTATAAACTTTTCCCGACCGGGAAATTAGTCGCATAATTTGGTGTTCATTAAAATCCTTTGGAAGCCGCTGGAACCAATTAAGCACGCCCTTCTTTACTTCATCGTCCGAATGAAATCGTTGTCCTTTAAGTGCCTTCTTGAGTTCCCCAAAGATGAGGAATCACTTGGGGATAGATCTGGACTATAGGGGGGGGGGTGTTCAAGATTTTCCACTTAAATTTCCGCTAAAGTTCCTTTTTTGCATTGACTGTGTGTGGTCCTGGTGAAATTTCGTGTGCTGTCGTCCTGTTGCTCGAAATCTTTAGCCAACAGACAGTGAATGCAATAGTGGAACTTTTGCGGAAATTTAAGTTGCAAATCTTTAAGTACCCCCCCCCCATAGTACAGACCTATCCCCATGTGATTTCGCATCTTTGGGGAACTCACGAAGGCACTACAGGGACAACGATTTCATTCGGACGATGAAGGAAAGAAGGTCGTGCGTTATTGTTTTAAGCAGCAGCCAAATAACTTTTATGAACACGGAATTATGCGATTAATTTTCCAGTGGGGAAAGTTTAAACAATTTTGGTCAGTATTTTTGATGAATGTCGAATACAATCTATTTTATAGCCTCTGACTCGTTATTTATTGACTATTACTTGATATTTCAACAACAATTTTACCATAATACGTTGGTTGAGAACAGGGGATTCTTTTTTCTTAATTCAATGTAACAAATATAATAAGCAGACATTGAATGAAGAAAAAATGATATTGATAAAGCGTTTTTTTTTTTTACTGTTGCAAATCTCAGTTTGTGTATATTTACAAATGATTTGATTGAAACAAATGTTCCAAGACACTTAAAAAGATGAAAGAAAATGTGAGAAATAATTGTTAAAACAACATTGCGGCTATTATAATAACAGTTTAAAGTGAATCGTTAAACTTACAAGTACGATAGAATCTAACGATATAGGCAATTAAGTGTTTTTTTTTTTTTTTTTGGACACTCAATGTGAAATAACAGATTTTATTTAAAAATACTAAGAACTTTTTATAATGCACTCAAAAGGACAAAATAACTTTTCTGGGTTAGAAAGGACAATATTTAAGTATAGTAGCTTTCAATTAGACCAAGAAAATGACTCCACAAAGGAGGAAAAGTGCGGTTCAAGTCACGTATAGAATTTCTTCTCATTATCTAACTTTCGGTCATAAATTTTTGTGCTGAAACATGCTTGATTTTCGGAGAAGTTTGGTTTGAAATCACTTGAGCCGCACTTTTCCTTCTTCATGGAATCAGTTTCTTGAATAATTGAAAACTACAGGAATACTTAGACATTGTCCTTTCTGACCCAAAAGTTATTTTGTCCTTTTGAGTGCATTATGAAAAGTGCTAAGTATATTTTAAAAAATTCTGTTATTTTATTCTTTTTAGTGTAAATGTATTTCAGAAATAGAATAATGCTACCATCACTAAATTTCACCTTTAAAAAAAAATAAATGCTTTATACTAAAAGGGAAGAAAAAACCATGTACGTGTCTAAAACTTTAAACATTTGGGACTGAAAAGTAATCTTTGTTCCCCTCTAGGAATTGCTTGTGTGCTAATTTAATTAGAACCATTTAAATATTAAAGGTCTGCGAAACGAATTCATATTTCACAACGTACAAGTTACTCGTGATAAAGATCGTAATATGTGTCTTTACTTCGCCCCGTTTTCGATTATTGGCATAAATGAGGATAAAAATCCTAGGAAAGCAAAGGCTAGTGGATAAATTTCATGATCGCTCCAGAGAAGCCTTGATTGAAAATTTTTATTATGATTACTATTAACATTGCTATTGTAAAGCAACAAAATTTGTAACAATAGGGTTTTAGATTTAAACATTTAATAGGGAAATTACATGAAATTTTGCTATTTTCCATCCTAACCAAAATATAATTTTATTTTAGAATTGACTTTTTTAGCATTAAGTTGTACCTTAAGATTAAGCAAAACATTTAGTGAAATCCCGAAGTCTCTAAGTAGTCTAGTTGCTGAGATATAAGTAAAAGCAGGCCTCAGATTTTTCCGTGACAATCAGGCCAAGTATAATGAAAGTGCTTTAAAGTCTGGCTGATTAAATCTGATTGATGTATTGATAATTTCATCCATCTGTGGGTATGTTTCGAGAAAGATGCTAATTTACCGCATTTTTTACCGCAGCCGCTGATGGGGAAATGTTTTTCCGAAAAATGACTTTTAAAAATAAACTAATCATACATCTAACAACATATTTAAGCTGTGACATAATTTTAACAAAGCTCATTCGAATCGTATTCGCCTCTTATATTAGGAATTACGAGGTTATCTAAATATCGCAGTAGAGTAGAATGTTACAGTCTGAAGCGTATTTAACATTTGATTAGTTTCATTTTTTTTAATCTTTGGAGAAAAAACACTCAAAACATCTTCAAAAAATCAATAGTCAAGCTGTTAAAAATTATACTTTTTAGTGTATTTTTGTGAAATAAAATATGTTTGAATTTATCCCGTAATTGACAATATAAGATCGTATCTGATTAACAAATAAATAACTTTGTGCTGAAAATTAAATAATCAATTATCCAACGTTTTGAAGTACAAAAATTGCAAATTACTGCAGACACGTGTTTTGGTCTTACAAGGAAAACCTTTTTCAATGCAAAGAAGTATGATCTCCAGGATGAAATGTCATCTATGATTGATGACTTTTCATCCTGAAGTTCTTACTTCTTTGCATTGAAAAAGGTGTTCCTTGTAGCACTAAAACACGTATCTGTAGTAATTTGCAATTTTTGTGCTTCAAAACGTTGGATAATTGATTATTTTAACCTCTCTGATTGTTTAGAAAATACTAAAAATAATCGGATCCAAAGATCGATTTTCCAGAATGTTTTATGTCGTACACTGTTTTCGAATAAAATTTGCTCAAAGAAGGTTGCTTCAAATCTTACCATTAGGATTAATGTTAGGCTGATTTATGAATTGTTTAAAATTGAACGAGAAATTGCACAAACCAAAAAATAAAACGAGGGAATCAGTTCTCAGGCTTTAAAAGTTTTAGGCACCAAGCAGTAAGTTCGAATCGATAAGTCCCTCCTAATCCCTTCTCTATTTGATCCTATTCACGGAAGGAAGAGGGGGGAGGGGAGGGTGCACCAACAGATCTTCTAGGAAACATACTGACCGTCATACAGATCGGAATACAGTAAAACCTGTAAAGTTGACCACCCTTGTAAGTTGATCACCTGTCTATGTTTATCAGGAACGGAATTAGTCCTATCTTATATAATGAAGGAAAACCTGTGTAACTTGACCACCTCTCTATCTTGACCAATAATGTGCAGCAAATTTGGCTTGGAGCACTGTAAAAAACCCTTTGTAAGTTGACCACTTTTTTTTCCGAACTTAAGCAAATTATTTTATTTTATTAATATTTTTCGTATAGCTTCCCAAGAATATTTTTAATGCTTTGATGCCAAACCAGCATTTTACCAACTAAATAAAACAGCAGTATAAAGCTTATCTAAACCTCCTTGTGAGTTAAACTACATGAGAGAATTTATTCTGCATACTCTTTTATTCTGCAAGCTTGCTTTTCTATTGTTGTTCTATTTGAGTAGCCTTCTCTGTTCAATAAAGCCAGGTGCCAGTAGAAAAGTACAAGGTCCTTTCTTCCAGCTGCAATGTTTTGTGGCAACACTGTAATTGTGCTAAAGGGTAAAGTTTACTTGCAGTATTTCTGGTGCAAGAAATTAAGAGAGAGGACATTTTCATTTTCAACTGCCTTTTTGAACTAGGAGAGTCCAGCTTGTTGCTCTGTGTTATAGTTTTGCATAAAATGTCTTCAAAAAGAAAGTTAGTTGAACTGGAAATTGATAAAAAGTACGAAATATTGAAATCAATTGAAAAGGGAGAAAGCCAGAGGAAATTAGCTGACACATATCGAATTTCAAAAACTACAGTGTCTAATATTGCAAAAAACAAGGAAAAAATAACAAAAATATAGTTGGAAAACTGTAGCATTAATAGAAAAAGAAAACTGAGAAAAACATCAAATGAAGAAATTAATGTGTCAGTTTGGGAATTTTTCAAACGGTGTCGTTCCAAAAACATTCCACTTTCAGGACCAATGGTTCAAGATAAGGCAAAAGAAATTGCATGTGAACTTTGAGTTCCTGAATTTACTGCTAGTAATGGGTGGTTAGAATCCTTCAGATCATAAAATAACATAAATTTTCGAAACCTTTGTCGTGAATCTGCTTCCGCAGATTCTAATGCAGCAGATGATTGGAAGTCTAAACTGCCTGAACTTTTAAAAGAGTATCCAGTTGAAAATCAATTAATTGCAGATGAAACAGGACTGTTTTTTCGTCAGTTGTTGACAAAATCACTTGTATCTAAAAATGAAAAGTGTTATGGGGGCAAATTGCCTAAAGAAAGATTGACTGTTTTACTTTGCTGTAGTGTCACTGGTGAAAAGCTGAAACCCTTAGTAATTGGAAACTCAGCACGTCTACGTGCTTTTAAAAGAAACTGCATGAAAGCTGAAAATCTACCAGTGATATGGAAAAGTAATTGAAAAGCGTGGATGAATTTATCAATTTTTGAAGAATGGATAAAGGATATAAATTTTCAGATGAAAAGTCAGGGTAGGAAGATAATTTTATTTATAGATAACGTATCTAGTCGTAAAATTGTCAGATCTTTCAGCAATGTTAACATAACCTTTTTTGCCTCCAAATTTAACATCACTTGTGCAACCTCTCGACCAAGGGATCATTTGTGCTGTTAATTTGCACTATCGCAAATTAATGTTAAAGTGTCTGATCACAAAAATTGAAGAGTGCAATGATGTTTCTGAATTTTGCAAGTCGGTTAATGTTTATGACGCAATTCTTTGGCTGAACAATGCATGGAGAAATGTATCGCCGTCTACTATTTCAAAATCATTTTACAAAGCAAGATTCAATGATGCAAAAAATATATCCAGTGAGGAAGTAAAAATAGATTTAGATTTGAAGGATGACATACAAGTTTTACCAGTACATATTAAAGAAGAGCTTGCCGAGGATGAAGAACTTTTTTCAGTAGATAATGAGATTATTGTGCACGAAGAATATCAAGAGACTGCAGAAGAGATAGCCAATGATATTGTGTCAAACTTGAAAAAATCTCGTGAAGTAAAAGATCTTAAAGACAGTGAAGAGGAAGAGGAAATAAATGAAGAAATGGAAAAGCCTTCTGTAACTTTTGCCGAAGCACTTAATTGCACTAAAACTTTAATCAGTTATGCCTCAAATAAACAACCAGACATTTTGGAAAAACTTATGGATGTTTATATTTCCAGTGAAAAACATTGGCCCAATGATAAGTCCCAGAAAATGCGCCAAACTTCAATTACGAATTATTTTGGATAAAAGTAGATTATCATGGTCACAAATGTATATAAGAATCAAAATTTTAAATTTGCATGATACGTTCGTTATATGTCATTTTGGGAAATTAATCTCTAAAAATATTTGAATAACATTTTTAATTATTGTTTCAAAGTAATGAAAGTGAACTGAATAGAAAGAGTAAGTGTGAATTAGTCAAAAAATGAATACATGTTGCAAGAAATGACAAGAAAAAAAAAGATACCACCCTTTATAAGCTGACCACCTGTCTAAGTTGACCACCAAAGCACTGCACCGCAAGTGGTCAATTTACACAGGTTTCACTGTATAATCAGAAGAGCATTTCCTCGTCTCATTTCCCCTACTTTCATTTATTTTCTTGTTTCCTAAAATTGATCAGAAAAATATAGATTTCTTTTGTCCTTGCTTTTAGGTACATCTTACGATTAATTAACCCTTCGTTCATGCTATGTTTTTAACATGAGAATAGAATGAAAAGATGGCCCTTCCTCATACAGGCTTATATGTTTATGTAATCTGTACGATTGATTCTATGAAGTTAAATTTCTAGATTAGATCTTAGATAATTAACAAATAAATAAAAAAAATCCCGAACGATCTAAGAAAGAAAAAAAGATGTTTACTACAGAAACCAATCATTCTCACTCACGCACATACGAAATAAAGCAAAGAGATCGTGTTGCTGTATTAAAAAGCAATAAATAGTATACAGCAAAAATCGATATCACGCTTATATCTAAACAAATACCAATGATTCGTTTCTGGAGTTATGTTGTTGCGTAAGTATTGGGATTTTTGTTGCAAAAATTCTGATAGAAACGAATTCGATTCGTTGGTGAGCCGAACAACTGAGAATCGAATTAGTTGTAACTTTTCTCCTCGGCAGATTTTCTCTTTTCCAGGTCCTACGTGCTTTTTGTATAAAATGAATCATGTGAAAATGCTAGAAATTCAATCGGAGATCGTTCAAAAACTTTTTCATACGTCAAGCAGCTTGCGTATTATGGCTCGGAATATCACTCTTTTTTTACTTTACAAAAAAGGAAGTGTTGTATTCGCAAAACAATTTCACTCGAAATTCGGCCTTAATTTCCATTCTGCTCACCCCCGAATGAATGTTGAGTTTTTTGTTCGACTCGTCCACACGTGTATAAGTGCCTAAGAACGTATTGACACGCGAAATATCCATTTTGACGATTCCCGAGTTAGTTACAATGAGTTTTCTCGTGAAGTCTGTACGTAAGTATGTATGCATGTGCGGAAGTGTGCGTATGTATGTCGCATAACTCAAGAATGGTATGCCCTGGAAGGTTGAAATTTGGTACGCAGACTCCTAGTGGAGGTCTAGTTGTGCACTTCCCCTTTTGGTTGCATTCGAGTGTTTCTAAAGGGATCTATTGCCCCTTTTTGTGCGGAAATCATTGTTAGTTTCGATGTAAACTCAATTTGGCTTACACTTGGCGATATATCGTCAGTCTTTTAGTTGCCAACTTGGCGACAAATTTGGCATTTTTTTTAAACTCTGTTTTGATTTGGCCACTGTTGGTGATATTTAGAGAGTAAACTATTGAATCACATTAAAATTGCCAGTAGTGGGGAAATGACATTAAATTAGAGTAAAAGGAAGTCATGGGATGCACATATCAGCTCGTTTTTCTTATTATGCTTACTTTATTTTTTATATTTTAAATAATACCTTTTTATATTGGTCTTAAATTTATTAGCTGAATTCAACCCTTTTAAGGAATGAATCAAAACGAAATCTTAAATCTTAGTATTTATCCTTTTATTCTCCTACTAGCGGTACCCGCACGGCTTTGCCCGTAGTAGAAAATTAAAAGGTCATTTGGTTCGCCTGTATTTATACCAATAATGGACAATGGATTTCTCGCCAATTTGCTATGGTAATTTGCTCGCCCATGATATGGTTCCACGTTATGATAATTCGGCAATTTTCTCGTCCACGTTATGATAATTTACTCGAGAAAATGTTTCTAAAATTGAAATAGAAAAAGAGCAAGGTCGAATTTTCGAAAAATCGCTTCAAGATGCTCACCCCTATGCTACAAACTAACTCTGTGCCACATTTTATTAAAATCGACCGAACTCTCTAGGCGCTATGCGCGTAACAGACATACAGAGATCCAGAGACACAGAGATCCAGAAACACAGACATACAGAGATACAGACATCCAGAGACACAGAGATCCAGAAACACAGACATATAAAGATACAGACATCCAGAGACACAGAATTTTAGCTTTATTATTAGTAAAGATGATACAATATCAAAAAGAGTCGTTGAATGATGAAGCCTACTGTTTGACCACGGATTGTATGTAATCTGGCAATCTGCCAAGTGAAGACGATTCCATCTGATTCAATCTAGCAGGGAAGATAGGAAAATAGCGATGGGATATTGATACACGCGTTTTGTAATGTCACTAGTGCCTTATTCATTTATTACATTCTCAGAAATAAAGTAAGGGGAAACAAAGATAGATTACCATGGAAACAACAAAAAGAAAAGAAAATATTTTCATTTCGTCAGGAACGTAAAAGCAAAATGGTAAGCTCAAAACTTTGTTGTGAATATATAAATCAATTAACTTTTGCCGTGAAATTAGAGATAGAATCTACTTTAGTTTTAAAAAATGTTGCTGCGAGCAAATTTTCATTTTTACAAAACTAAGGCTAAATAAGAGATATGCAAAAATGCACATCTGAAACAAACCAATTAACACCCCTATAAACTAATAGATACGTCCATTTCCGCCTATAAACCGGATATTAGTCTGTCCATGTAATCGATGATCAAACTGTAAGTAAATTGGAGGTATTTAGTGCAGGAGGTCTCTACGTTTTTAAATATCAGAAATTCGCAAAATAAACGTATTTTAGAGTTTGTATACTGAACATTTTTAAGGCATAATGCTCATCATATTTGTTCCTTTCACAAATTCCACTTATTTTCTGCTGTTTCATTTTTACAACTCAGATACTAACGAAAAGATCGAGTTTCTTAAAATTTGACAATGAGATTACATCTTTACCGTAATCTACATATATAAGTGTCAAAGAATTCATAGAAAATATTGTATACTAAGAAATATTCATTTTGAACTATTATTACTTTTAACGTTTATATATGTGGTCCATACACCCATTTCTTTTCGGTTTTTAAATACATTGGTTATTTTGTTTGCGTAAGGGGAAGTTGTGTGGTGTCCATATTTTGTACTTTCGTTAAAAAATGTAATGAATTCTTTTAGCGCTATTGCGAGGACTGATTTAAAATGGAGTAGATCTTTATTTTGACTGAGACTCTCGACATTTTTTAAATTGTCGCCGAATATTTGGACAACACATCCCCAACAGCAGAAGATTTGCAAATTATCTCGGTTTTGGCAATTTAAAATTTAAAATAAAAAAATACCTTTGTGCAGAGAAGTAAAAGAAAATAAGCAACGTTTTATAGCTCAAAATTACAGGTGCACTTACAAGCATGTACGTGTTTTAGGGTTTCAAGGATCTCATTTCTCAATGCAAAACTGTGAGCTTCTGGTGTAAAAAACATCCGGTAAAACCAACCAGAAGGAATAACAGACAGCTTAAATCTTTACTAATAATAAAGCTGAAAGTCTCTGTCTGGATATCGGGGTCTCTGTCTGGATATCGGGATCTCTGTCTAAATGTCTGGATCTCTGTGACGCGCATAGCGCATAGACCGTTTGGTCAATTTTCATGAAATTAGGCACAGAATTAGTTAATAGCAAGGGTGTGTGCGCCTTGAAGCGATTTTTCGAAAATTCGATTTTGTTCTTTTTCTATTCCAATTTTAAGAAATTTTTACCGAGCAAATTATCAGAACGTGGAAAAGTAAATTACTAAATTATCATAACGTGGAACCGTAACATGGGCAAGCAAATGAACATAGCAAAGCGGCGAAAACTTCATCATCCATTATTTGTAAATATACAGGAGCCTTTAATTCATAATATATGGCCTTTTAATTTTCTACTACGGGCAAAGTCGTGCAGGTACCACTAGTAGCCAATAAAAGCCATTAAAGCTGTATGTTGGTTATTCCTGTTTCTTATACCTTACTTGCATTATCGTTGCTAAGTTCACGAGACAATATGACACTCGGTCTGAGCCCTGAACAGCAGATTAAAGCCTCGTTATTGGTTGAAGAAGGTTTCGACCCACGGTTTCGCTGTCTGACTGACGTTCGAATCTTTTAGTTAATGCGAACTTAAGTGATTTCGTGTTTCTCCACTTAATTTCAGGTTCGTTCGACTTTAACTTTATTGCCCGCCTTGGCTGCCCAATATATCCAATATGTGATAAAAAGTCAAATTTTTCCTAGTACAACCAAGAAAACCGCTTTTTCTTCTTTTCAAAAAGCAATTAAAGATTTAATTAATTTTGGAAAACTTTTGTTTAAGGAATTTAGGAACATTACCAAATTTTCATTTATTTACAACTCTTTAGTGTTCATTAATTTTGATGCTGAGCACGGAGGAAAGAAGTTGTCATGTACGAGACTTAAGGAATTAAAGTTTGCTGCGGCTGGTTTAGGTGTTTTTCCAAAAATAAGTTTCATATGAATTAGCTGTTACATTTTTAAATCGCTATCATGACAAAACTCCCATAAAACAGGAAATAAATTGGTAAAAATGTGAACAGATTTAAAAAGCTCAATTTCGTTTTGATCAACAGCAATAAGAATCGTTGAACCAAATAATGAGACTGTTTTTGTAAACTCATAATTTGAACAGCGCATAATGCGGGGGAAATCAAATTTCCATAGCTAGTTAATCAGATTACAGAATTCGAGGAATTTATGTGATTCAAAAAATACGGGTGAAGTAGATGACGCATTATATCGTATTGGTTAAAGTTCTTCAAGTATTTTAAAAAGAAAAGATATCCAGATCAGAGCTGTAAACCAGCTTGCTTATTAATCTTATATCTTTAAACGAGCAATTCTTATGGGTATATATATATTTCTTATCTCGGAAATGGCTCTAACGATTTGGATGAAATTTTGGATTTAATTGTAGTTTTGCATTCTAAGTTCATCTACATCAGTGTTTTTTCTGTAAAAAGGCGATTTTTTACAAAAAACAGTTTTTTAATATAAAGTCAAATTGAGTTTAGCCTTGAAGTAAACTGTGGGTTGACGCATCGGGCAGACGATTTGCAACCATAACAATGAAAATTTGTCTCTTCTCGCATTAAAATTTTATACTTGCTTAGGTGTTGCCAGGCTTGGCTGATATTGGCCACTTTGGCCAATTTCAAACACACTTGGCTAAAAAACAAATTCAAAAGCATTATGTAAGTCGATGTGAGGCTTTTTTTTCTTTTTTAAGTGAAACTATTGCTTGACCATCCAATTTTATTTTATTTTATTTATTTATTTTCTTTTTACACTTCAAATAGTTTAACATGTTTTTTAAATCACGCATCTAAATTATATTTCGAAGAAGTGTATGTCTTGAGATTGTTCATGTTTTGTTAAGGCAGTTGTTATCATTTGTTGGAATGGTTTGTGGATCATCAGTTTTGACGGATATCATACTGTATGTAGCATTTTCTGGCGTAAAAACTAAAAGTACTTATTCAAAAAGAAAATCTTGATTGGGATGAAATCGTGAAACGCATCATAGTATGAAAGGAAGTATTCGGTTAAAAACCGATTTCACCATAGCAAAACTAAAGTCAAAATATTTTAATTACTGACAAGAAAATTGTATAGTGGAAACAAACGTAACAGATAGTTTAAAGCAAAATGTTGATTTAATTACATTCAGAATCTTCTTTGTTTGGTTCTTTAGTGTTATAAGAAGGTCTAGTACATAATATTTCGTTAACGTGAAGCTTTTCAAGTATATTTGGAAAAGTATTGAACCTTAAAAAAAACACAATTTGACAAAAAATAATTCTTTTAAAGCCGAGCGAGGCTCGGCCGTCCAGGTACTGTTTATTAATGCTTGTTAATGTTTATTATTAAAAAATAGATAAAATAAAATAATCTGTAAGACATCTGAACTCACGTTTTAGCCGAGAAATATTGATAAAACTTTGTAGATAAAATATTACGAAACCTTATTATTTTCTTCAGCAGCAAAAAAATATATTGAATCTATCTATACAAAAGATAGACGGAATTGACGGAAGATGCTATGAAAAGAAATCTATTTCTTTTTTTTCTCTGCGAACAACTTTGAACTTTCTTTTAAAATAAATGCTGTTTGTAACCCATAAAATAGTTTCTGGAGTCCGGTAGGATAACAAGCAAAACAAACAGAGGCAGTATGTTTTTTGAAGGATTATTAGGTTGACAAAAAGCAAAAAATAAATCAGAATGGAGATAAAAGCTATTTAAGGTTTCTATTAAAACCAAAAAGTTCTTTTGATAGAAGATTTACTGACCCAAGCATTTACACCAATTGCCGTCAGTTAAACGTTTGGAAATTCTTTAGAAATAGCTTAAGCGTTTATTTTTCTTTTCAATTTTAGCATCATCGTAAAATCGTTAGAGTTTCTTTAAATATTTTACAAGTATTTATTATTATTTCTCTTTCAAAGTAAAAGATATTGTTCTTATGCCAAAACAATTGAATTTGTGTAGGTTAACAACGGCTACAGAAATTTTGTCGAAATAATTTCAAAATACGGCTCAACGTGGTATATATGTATGTATGTATGTATGTATGTATGTATGTATGTATGTATGTATGTATATATATTCATTTGGGTTGGGTTACACATAATACAAATTAAGTGAATAATTTTTCCCGTTCTTTTGAAATCTTGGAAAATATTCCAATTAAAGCATATAACTCCTCTTTAAACTTCTTCTCCATTTTGTATCCAACTCTAAGTCAAAGACAGATGCATTTTCCTGTACAAGGTTTTCAAATAAACATGTTGATTTATCGTTTTCTACTTAAAGTTTGATCTCCATAAACTATCTGCTCTTGCTTTGGTCTGAAATACCGAACCAAAAGCAAGTTAATTTTAGTAAAAGAAAATAATCACTCACAAAGAGACAACATGAAAATAAGAAGTAGTTAATTGTGATTTACTTTCAAAAACGTTCCTAAACACTGCTTCGGAAACAGCAGTTCTGATTTTTGACTAAACGAAATGCATTGTAGTAGTACAGTAAAACCTGTAAAGTTGACCACCTGTCTATGTTAACCACTTTTGTCAGGAACGGAATTAGTCTTATCTTGTATAATGAAGGAAAACCTCTGTAACTTGACCACCTTTCTATCTTGACCACCTGTCTATCTTGACCACTAATGTATCCCAAATTTGGTTTGGAGTATTGTAAAAAACCCTTTGTAAGTTGATCACTTGGTTTATTTTTTTACAACTTAATTTAGAAAATTATTTTATTTTATTATTATTTTTTTTATAGCTTTTCAAGAATATTTTTGATGCCAGACCAGCATTTTACCAACTAAATAAAACAACAGCATAACTAAACCTCCTTGTAAATTTAACCACATTGGAAAACTACTAAGAACCCTTTTATGCTCCAAACTTGTTTTTCTTTTGTTGTTCTGTTTGAGATTACCTTTTTACTCTCTGTTCAATGAAAACATGTGTCAGTAGAAAAGTACAAAGTATTTTTTTCCAGTTGCAATATTTTGTGGCAACACTGGAATTGTGCTAGAGTAAAAGTTACTTGCATTGCAGTATTTCTGGTGCAAGGGATTAAGAAATAGGACATTTTCATTTCCAACTGCCTTTTAGAACTATGAGAGTCCAGCTGTTGCTCTTTGTGTTATAGTTTTACATAAAATGGCTTCAAAAAGAAAGTTAGTTGAACTTGAGATTGATAAAAAGTATGAAATATTAAAATTAATTGAAAAGGGAGAAATCCGGAGAAAATTAGCTGACACATATGGAATTTCAAAAACTAGTGCCTAATAAGTGCACCAAACTTCAATAAGGAGTTATTTTGTTGAAAAGTAGATCATCATGGTTATAAATGTATTAAATGTATATGAGAAAAAAATAAGCGAAAAATGTGTTATTTTTGAGTAGCTATGAATTTTTAGGAACAATTAATATCAAATAACTTTTTATAACAATGATTTTTTTTTCTTTTTTTTTTTTGTTGAGCAATCACGATTGCTTATTGCTTTAATTTCACCGTCCTTGGCGTTTTGTTCCTTTTCAGCTTGGACCAGGGACACCGCCCACCGGCTTCTGCAGGCGCGACTCCGTGCAATGCCTCCTGGAATCCATTTCTTCTGGTCGGGGACGTCCATGTCCTACACACGCACGCTCATACACACATAAACACACGCTCACAAACACATGCCTTTATATGACTTTTTTTTAACCTTTTTCCACTCTCAATTTGTACTTTATATACGTTGTCATATTTTATTCACTATGCAGTACAATGTTTTCGACTACTTTTTATGTACATGCCTTTATACACAAACACACACGCCTACGTGCATACACATAGGTCTGCGCACACACACAAGTCTGCACATGCAATCACGCGCTCCTACACATACACACACGCCTGCACACACACTATACACACGTAACCGCTCAGGAGGAGTGGTAGACTTGGGGGGACAGGAGCTGTTTGGAGAAACAATAGCCCCCGATGAGTAGGGTCCTGTCGCAACTCGTGATTGCGAAAAACATAATTTGAATTCAAAATTTCAGAATTCAAGTTTTTTTTTTTTTGATCAATTTACAGAAATTTTAAATTAACATGACACGTTATACGTCTTTCTGAGAAAATAACGTATAAAAATATTTGAATAACATTTTAAATTATTGTTTCAAAGTAATGTCAAACAATGAAAGTGAGTTGAACGGAAAGAATAAGTGTCAATTAGTCAAAAAATGAATATGTGGCGCAAGAAATGACAAAAAAAAAAAAAATCATTACCCCATTTATAAGTTGACCACCTGTCTAAGTTGACCACCAAAGTACTGCACCGCAAGTGGTCAACTTACACAGGTTTCACTGTATCTGTTTTGTACCTGCATGTGAGGAAGAGAGCATTCCTCTAGTTACAATCCACGAATTCAATCTACATAACTCCTAATTATAGAGGTTCTCAAAGTTTCCCAACTCGCGGTACAATTTAAAGAATTAGACTGAGTTTGCTGTGAAAAATATTCTATCTCTATTATATACATATACTCATCAACATTAACTCCGGGGTTTGGAAGCTTCATTGAAACAAATATATTACTGATACTGCAACAACGCCGCAAGTTTTGTTTCGAAATGTTCGATACATAGACCTTTCGTACTGCGGCGTATATCAAGTCTCAAGTCTAATTGTTGTTGCACTCGTTGTAACATGTCACGATCATCTTTGAAAATCCGTTTGTGATCTTTTGACGTAAATCTTGCAAACCACGTGGTTTATAGGGCACGAACTAACGATCTGTGATGTAACACCGTAAAAACCGCTTAGAGTTAGATCCGGAGAACACGGTGGCCACGGAGGAAGGTGATTGTCAAAATCAGAATTTTATTAAATCCAACGACTAGGAAATTCATTATTGATGAATTGTGGGATATTTGTCAGATAATGTGGGGAGAGGAGCACCCTATCTTGTTGGAAAATGAGAGACCATTGATCGCGAGATGTTACAGCCAGTGATACAGGAACTTGTCTTGAGACTTGATATCTGCCGCATTTCGAAAGGTTCACATATCGAACATTTGGGAAACGAAACTTGTACAGCTTTATTCTCCAGAAAGTGAACGGTGTCGCGGCATTGATAATAGGTGAAGTTGCTGTATAACCACGACGGTTGTACCTACAGATGTTGGTCGGGAAATTCCAAGTATTGTCGCAAAAAATCGGATGGGGGGTTCAACTTGTGTGTCTCATCCCTCTCCACTATCGCAGGAGGTTTCAACGCCATCAAACGAACACGTAAAATTCTATTGCAATTTTCCGGT
Organism: Uloborus diversus; assembly: GCF_026930045.1. Taxonomy (NCBI): domain Eukaryota; kingdom Metazoa; phylum Arthropoda; class Arachnida; order Araneae; family Uloboridae; genus Uloborus; species Uloborus diversus. Next base: position 152,321,183 of record NC_072739.1, on the reverse strand, counting down.
TTTAGTAGGATCTAGATTTCAAAAAAAAAAAAAAAAAAAAACATATACAATTTCTTTTTCGTTGTACGTCGTGGATTGTATTATTCATTTTCGTTGTAGGTATCATGTTTCTCTATGTTTTGCAGGTTATTTTCTGATTTTTAATGTCGTGAACTGTGGTCTTGTCAATGTGACTGGCTTGCAAAACCGAAATGGCGTACTTTTGTACCCAAGGACACGTAACCATGTGTACCCAAGGACGGCAATTTTTTGTCTCCTTGGATCACACCTGAGTCTTCTTACAATGTGAAGCTCCTCAAAATGGTGTCTTGTCATAAACGTCCGAATTTTACTTTCAACAATGATAAAGAACTTCAAGTCGGGCTTGAAGATATACAGTTGAAGTAACCCTCACCTGCTGTAGGATCTACAGGCCGTCAATCTCAGCTGTTTTCATTTGAAGTCGACTTTTCTGAGGTTTTGTTGGGGTAAAACAGGGTGTTTTGTGATGGATTAATTTCGTTAAAGATTTCAATTTTCATATAAATTGAAGTCATTATATAGGTACATAGAGAGCCATAACAGTCATGTATCTAGTTAATTTTTTGTTTAAAAGCATATTAGGCTCTCTTTAGAATAACATTTCTTAAAAACATTTCACTGATGTTAAAAATTAAGGATGATGTAAAAAAAAATCGAAAAAAACCTTAGGTATTCGGTAAATTTTCAAAGTTTTATTTCTGTTGGATTTTTTTTTTTGTTTAGTGTTGTTTTCAATGGATGTTTGAAGTACTTCAATATAAAATGGCTTTCGAATACGTATTGAGTGTAATTCAGTTCTTCAGACCTATTTATTATTATTTTTTTACATGTCCGTTGGTACAAAGGCGTACGTGGGGTGAACGTAGTGTTGTACCATGGTCAAAAAAGTGATTTTAAAGGAAAATGTTTTGCAGTTGAAAGCTTTGAGATTTTCGCCTCACAAAATATTGCCAAGCTAGAAGATTAGTTGTAGATTCTGCTAGAAATTTTTTTGATCGATTATTCATTCACAGAGACCAGCAAAAGTAAATTTTTTCCGTGGGTACAACAGCTTCCCCTGTTTCTTTAATGAGCCTTAAGAGCACTGGAAGGAATTGTCATAAAAAAGCTGGAAACTTCGCGGCCCTCCTCGCCGATTCTTGCGGTACCCCAGAGTGCCGCGGCACCCAGTTTGAAGACCCCTGTTCTAAGAAATATTGATATAGGCACCGATTTACCCGATATCTTAGTTATTGAGATACATAGATATATGTAGGTACGGAATTATCTCATTTCTCTCATACTGATATACATCAGTATAGAGCCCCTACATATACCAGGCCGAACTGACCGCCATTTTGAACCAAAAGTCGGAGAAATATTACCACACTGGATGTCTTTTTGCTTCTTTTCAGCTTCATTTTATGTTAGCGTAATGCATTTGTTTTTGTCCCGAATTGACATTAGAACAACAGAGTGTCAGATTTTGAAAAAAAATAAACAAACCAACAAAACATCAAGAAATCGAAAACATTTCAATTGGTGAAATATAACATATATTATTATTTTAGTTGGTTGTATAATTAACTTGCTAATTAATTATGAAACTAGTATTACTTTACATTATTAATGCTCTTAGTAGTATTAGTGTAAATATATATTTTTATGTGCTAATAATATATACTTGAATTTCCAATAAAGTGAATTAGTCCTATTTTTGGCTGCATTGCATTTTTGGACCTTAGCAATTAATTTATCAACTGATTTAAAAATGTAACAGTTGTATAAAAAAAAACATATTTTTTTCAAACTAAATTACTCCATTGCAATAAAAATAGTTCCGAGAATGTACACAAACAATGTTTACTGCTTTCGCACTGTCGAGTTTTAGCTTCGGATTTCCAGCAAATCGTCAATAAAATTGGTTTTTCATCTTGGGTTATTAATTTTGAAATTTAAGGAAACAAAGTCCTTTCTGTGAACTATTAGTACAGTACACTGCTGCACATTCACTTATTTTTACGATCTCAACATTCTTTCTTGCGTCTTTTAATAATTCACCCTATGGCAGTGGCTCAAGAACAGACGGTCACTTTGATCCAAAATGGCGGATGCGTCGGCTCCCTAGTTATAGGGGCCTTACATCAGTATAGGCAGGCTGATATGTTTTTGATAACGATGTACGCAGATATAGGCACCGAGTTACCCTAATTATGGGATACTAAGACGGAATGACTTAGGTAGACTTTTATTTTTCTTAAATACCGGATGCATAAGTGTAGGCTGATTGATCCTAGTTCTTGCATACCGAAATATATTGATATGGGCATTATCTTATTTATTGGATCGTAAGATACACTAATATCTGTACCGACATAATAACTGAAATATATTATTTCTTTTCAAGAATTTCAAACTAGCGACAGAATAGACCAGCAGCGTTTTGACTGCGACATATTTTACGTGCTTGGGTCATCATCAACAAGCACGGATTAACGAACCAGCTGGTATCGAACCCAGAACCCTCTAGTCAAGAGTACAACACGTTGCCAATTAGACCTTAAAAAAAGGCATCGACAGCAACAAAACCACTCCAAATTCTGAAACGAAGTTCAGCAAAATATACCTATTGTGTTTTTAAAAAATAGTGACATAAATTATTCAATAAATTACCGCCCATTAGCCAGGGCTAAAGCAAAAATACGTGAAATACACCGCCAGCTCAGTCATTTCCAGCCGAGGACTGTAGTTTTGTGCTTATTAGCACTCATCAGCCCGGCATAGAAAAGTGACTGAGCTGGTGATGGAAAACCTCTTAAGGAAGCCAAGAGTGCCAAACAAACTGGTAGCCAATATAGAATTAGCAGACCAGACCGAAGCAATGGTTCGGTTCAACTCGAAGATTGAACGCGAGGCAAGGTGTATTCAGTAAATTACCGCCCATTTGACGGACTTGGAAATGACTGAGCTGGCGGTGTATTTCACGTAGTGATATATTATCATAAATATTGTTAACTTTAAAGAAAGTAGTTATTTTCAATGCAATGAGTTATTTGCAATGAATGTTGAACAGAAGACTCCCGAGTACAAAATCTAATCCATGAACATTCACGCGTTTTGTGCATTTAAAAGTTTCACCTGAATTGAATCACATTTTGTTAATCATGTGAGTGGAGAAGTGTGCCCTAGGTTTTATATTTGTTATCTCTGTATGTAACAGACACACACAAAAAAAAATGTCACTTGTATGAATCACAGCTTGACTTAGATTCACATAAAACTAGAAAAAAAAAATGTATTTTCGTAAATTTGATTTTTATGAACAAAAAGCAGAATTTGATTTCCAGTTACAAAACTGCTTTGCTAAGCATTATGTTAATGAATATTCTTTCGTTTTAAAAAACATTTATGCAAAAAAACGCAATAAGTTTCGAAAATACGAAATAAAGAATCACAAAATGCATAAAAATGTTTTAATTTAATGTGTCTTGAAAAGCATTAAAGGTTGCCAGTTCTAAGTAAAAAAAGTTTATAAGGTTGTTTCTTTCTTAAGGCGAAAACCATTAAGTAATAAAAAAAAACTGGAATCAAAGTACAAAATTGAAATTATTTAAATTTTTATTATTTACTTTTACGATATTAAATTTCGGGTTTTTTAAGCATGAATTTTAATAACATTATTTCCACTTTAATCATAAAACAGCACGATTTATTCATTAAAAACATATTTATTGAAATAGAAAAGTCCTTTTTGATCTTTTCGACGCCAAGTTTTCTAAATTTCATTTTACAATTAAGATGCGGAAAAAAACTTAGATGTGTTTAAATAATTGAAAAATTTGGGTATTTTATAAAGATAAAGCAATTGGAAAATGGTTTTAAACGCAAAACATGTTTCTTAAATATATTTGCGAACTGATTTTTTTTAAATAAATAAACAAATAGGGTTAATGTTGGGAATGTTATTACCATAGTCATAATTACGGAGCGACGCTCTAAGCATCAGTTGTATAAAACACATAAAAAGGCTTTTAGGAAGCAGTTTCTATACGACGGGTAATCCCTTTAATTTTCATTCTAAAAATTGGTAAAAGTGGAAGAAGTAAACATAAATTATACAGGATTAGTGCTTGCTTAAAAAAAAGTTTGTTTTTAAGAATATGTTGTTAATAACGTATATGCCAAAGTGCTAGGTAATAATGAAGAAACGAGCTGATGTGTGCATCACATGACTTCCTTTTTACTCCAATTTAATGTCATTTTCTCATTATTGGCAGTTTTAATGTGATTCAATAATTTACTCTCTAAATATCAGCAACAATGGCCAAATTGAAACCAGATTGAAAAAAAAAATCGCCAAATTTGTCACCAAGTAGGGGACAAAACTTGGCGACTAAAAAAGTGGCGATATATCGCCAAGTGTCCGCCAAATTATAACACAACTTCAGTTTATATCGAAATTAACAATGATTTCCCCCCAAAAAGGAGCAAAAGACCCCCTTAGAAACATCCGAATGCAACCAAAACTGACGGTGCACAATTAGACCGCACTAGGAGTCTAAGTACCAAATATCAACTTTTTAGGACATTCCGTTCTTGAGTTATGCGACATACATACACACATACGCATATACGCACATACATACGTATATACAGACGTCACGAGAAACCTCGTTGTAATTAACTCGGGGATCGTCAAAATGGATATTTCGGGTGTCTGTACGTTCCTAGGTATATATCCACGTGTGGTCGGGTTGAAAAATAAACTCAACATTCATTCGGGTTTGAGAAGAATGGAAATTAAGGCCGATTTTTAAGAGAAAATTTTTTCCCGAATACAATACTTCCTTTTTTGTAATAGGAAGTAAAAAAAGATCGAGGTTGTGTCGAAGGCGTGAATCACTGCTTTGGCAATGTCAATGGATCTATCTGAGTGTCCATGTTGCAGCCATAGTATATTTTGATGACTATTATTTTAAAGCATTATTTAAAAGTAAATAGAAAAATTTGTTTGAAATGAAAAAAAAAAAAAAAAAACGAGCTGATGTGTACATTACATGACTTCCCTTTACTTTAATTTAATGTTATTTCCCCATTTTTGGCCATTTTAATATGATTTAATTGTTTACTATCTAAATATCACCAACAGTGACCAAACTGAAACCAAATTAAACGAGCTGATGTGTGCATCACATGACTTCCTTTTACTATGATTTAATGTTATTTCCTCATAATTGGAAATTTTAATGTGAATCAATTGTTTACTCTCTAAATTTCACCAACAGTGGCCATATTGAAAAAAAAATAAAAAAACGAAAACAAAAAATATTTAAAAAAAAGCACATTGTGTCGCCAAGTTGCGACAAAACTTGGCGGCAAAAAGACTGGCAATGTATCGCCAAGTGTCCGACAAATTATAACACCACTTGAGTTTACATCGAAGTTAATAATGATTTCCCCCCAAAAAGGGGCAAAATACCCCCTTAGAAACATCCGAATGCAACCAAAACTGACGGTGCACAACTAGACCCCACTAGGAATCTACGTACCAAATTTCACCTTTCTAGGGCATACCGTTTTTGAGTTATGCGAGATGCATACACATATATACACATACGCACATACATACGTACATACAGATGCCACGAGAAAATTTGTTGTAATTTGCTCGGGGGTCATCAAAATGGATATTTCGGGTGTCTGTAGGTTCCTAGGCATACATCCACGTGTGGTCGGGTAAAAAAAAAACTCAACATATTATTCGGGGGTGAGAGAAATATAAATTAAGGTCGATTTTTGAGTGAAAATTTTTTTGCGAATACAATACTTCCTTTTTTGTAAAAGGAAGTAAAAAATTAAAAAAACAAAATCTTCAACTTTGTCACCAAGTTGGCTACAAAACTTGGCAATTAAAAGACTGGCGATATATTGCCAAGTGTCCGACAAATTATAACACAACTTCAGTTTACATCGAAATTAACAATGGTTTTCCCCCAAAAAGGGGCAAAAGGCCACCTTAGAAACATCCGAATGCAACCAAAATTAAAGGTGCTCAACTAGATCCCATTAGCAGTCCACGTACCAAATTTCAACTTTCTAGGACATACTGTTTTTGAGTTATGCGAGATACATACACACATACACATATAGGCATATACGCACATATATACGGACGTCACGAGAAAATTCGTTGTAATTAACTCGGGGGTCGTCAAAATGGAAATTTCTGGTGTCTCTACGTTCCTAGGCATATATCCACGTGTGGTCGAGAAGCAAAAAAAACTCAACATTTATTCCGGGATGAGAAAAATGGAAATTAAGGCCGATTTTTGAGTGAAATTTTTTTCGCGAATACAATACTTCCTTTTTTGTAAAAGGAAGTAAAACGAGCTGATGTGTGCCTCACATGACTTCCTTTTACTCCAATTTATTTTCATTGTTGTATTATTGGTAATTTTTATGTGATTCAATTGTTTACTTTCTAAATATCACCAACAGTGGCCAAATTGGAACCAGATTTAAAATTAAAAAAAAAAAAAAACACCAAATTCGTCTCCAAATTGACGACAAAAACTTGGCGACCAAAAGACTGGCGATGTATCGCCAAATGTCCCCCAAATTATAACACCACTTGAGTTTACATCGAAATCAACAATGATTTCCCTCCAAAAAGGGGTAAAAGACCCTCTTAGAAACATCCGAATGCAACCAAAACTGACGGTGCACAATTAGACCGCACTAGGAGTCTAAGTACCAAATATCAACTTTTTAGGACATTCCGTTCTTGAGTTATGCGACATACTTACGCACATCCGCACACATACGTACATACAGACGCTACGACAAAACGTGTTTTAACTAACTCGGGAATCGTTAAAATGGATATTTTACGCGTCTATACGTTCTTAGACACTTATCCACGTGTGGTCGAGTCGAAAAAAAAACAAATAAAAACATTCATCAATACTTCCTTTTTTGTAAAAGGACGTAATAAAAATATGCTGGTTTTTAAAAAAATCCTTAGTTTTGAGTACTTCTCGGGAGCCCTGAATATTGCATGAGATGTAAAAGTTTTTTTTTAATTTTGTTTCTTTGGTTATATTTTTCAACACGGTTTAAGTTTTTTTTTTTTTTTTTTTGAAATTAAAAAGAATTACTTTTTTAAATTTTCGAAGAAAAGTATAAATTTTTTGCCTTGCGCGGAGTACATAAATAATTTTTTTAAAGTATATTTTTAATGGTAGAATGGATCTGTTAAGGCAACTAGTTATCGACTAGAAATTTTTGAAATGCAAAAAAAGAATTTTTTCTTCTGATTAATTATTAACATATATGACTATATTCCTAGCTTCCATTACAGTAAAACTACATGCAGGGTGATTTCAAATATCTATCAACTATCCACTATCGAAGGGCCCTCTGACCCTGTAACTATGAAGGACTGCGTGCCAGGCGCCTTGCCTTCAGAAGACAACACAATAGATGGTGATGCCATCTTTGGACAGTTCGAGAATTTAGAATCAGGCTAGGAGCCGAATAACTTTCTGGCCTGGCACTCCCAGAGGTATCGTTTCACTTGGAGGACATTGTAACAGGACATTGTAACCACGAGCGTATTTAATGTCGCACAGTCACCAGTAATAACGACGGTGGATCTTCGACCAGCGAGGATCGAACCCGAGACCCTCCCGCGCCACGTCCAATGCCTCACCGATCAGGCCACCACGGCCCATTTCAAATATCTCTAATGTAAAAAACTTCTGGTTAGATTGACTTGATATTTCACCAAAAAAGTCGTAAGGCCATAAAAATCTGTTTGGCTACTGAATGAAAGGCTTCAAAATTCTCCAATAGATGACTCAGTCCGGGATTGCATTGTTGCAGATATATGCTAATTACTTAGACACGACATGCGCACCGCAGACAAAAGAGAGTGCAGAATATCGCATACTTTTAAAACAAGCGACTTTACCCTTCGAACTAAAAGCCAACAAGATGGAGGACATGTTGGACAGCTTATGCATTATAATAATATGTACAGTGCTTGTTTCGTTGAGCTTCTCTTTTTTTTTTGCTATTTTCTCTATGACCCGTACTTGTGTCTATTGAACTATAAGTTATCTGTAATCCTTTAGAATATATTGTTTCCTCTTTACCAACATTACTGTGGTAACGAATCCATAGCTTTTCTCCTTAAATTATTCTCCCAGTTATCGGCATATTTAGGAACTATTTTTTTCCCTCCGCTAAATAAAATCCGACAGCGTCAGCACTGTTCTGGTGACAAATAAAGTCATTCTGATCAGTAGTTTTTTTGAGCAATCACGATTGCTTATTGCTTTCATTTGACTGTTTTTGAGGTCCTTTGATTTTTCCCACCGCCACCCTCTGCACCATCACCGTGGACAGGCGGGCTCCACACGCTGCTGCTCCTATAGCGAAAGCCGTCTCCAGGTTGCATCCATGTCCTACACACACGCGTACCATACACAACTACACACACACACACACAAACACACATACATACAGACACTTACACATATACACACAAAAACCTACACACACACACACAAAACTACCCACACTTTCATGCCTGCACACAGACACAAACACACATGCCTACACACACATACCCCATACACACAAACACACATATCCCTCCCCACACACACACACGTGATTGCGAAAAACATAATTTGAATTCAAGATGTCAAAATTCAAATTAATTAATTTTTTTTTACAGCATTTTGAAATCAGGACTTTAATTATATTCACCCCGTATTTCGTAAAATTCTTTCATACAAGTTTCATATAATAGAGGCGTTCAAAAAGAAAGTTACACTCGAACAATTTAGGTCAAAAAACACTTTATTGAGAAGTGTGCTACAATACAATATGACACAGATACATCACTCTATTTTACTACAAAATCTCCCAGTCGCTGCAGACATTCGTCGGACCGTAGCACTAATCATTCGATGCCCTGACGACAGAAATCCGCTCCCTGGTCCTTGGGCCAGCTTAGAACAGCTGTCTGAACCTGGTGACCACTGGTAAATTCTCTTTCACCAAAATGTTCTTTGAGTTTGCCCAACACGTGGAAGTCGCATTGCGCCAGATCGGGACTGTAGGGGTGATGCTGCTAGATCTCCAAACCAAAACTGCGAAGCAAATCCTGTGTTGTGCGCCCCTTGTGAGGTCTTGCATTGTCGTGCAAGAGGACCACACAATGAATCTCTGTACTTGTTAAACGTTTTGCCCACATAAAACGTACTGTTCCGCGGATTTCAACGTTGAAGTACGTTTCCAGTTGCCGCGCCATTTTTTTTTCTCGTACTACGCAGCAACGATTCAAACTATCCGAATGAAATTGCTGCAGTTGGAAGCTGTGGAACTAAAGTATTGTCTGCGCACGTTTACTTCTTGTTACGGGATGCTGCCATTTATGGGGAAACAAGTGTAACTTACATTTTGAATACCCTAAGTATTAGGTTGATAAATTAAGTTCTTCCTTCAACATGTAATCAAAACATAAAATTGCGTGAAGTATAGAGGTCATCGTAGTCGTTCGCAACAGATTTATTCAGTTATCTGGTGTGTTCAAAAAAGTTATCAAACCATTTTATGTTTCACAAAAATCCATTACGTTTGCAATAGAAAAACTCAGAATCTAGACATGGAAATCGTTTTCACTGTACTCATAGTTTTGATTACATGTTGAAGGAAGAGCTTAAATTATCAACCTAATTTATGAAACTTGTATGAAAGAATTTTTAACATACGGGGTGAATATAATTAAAGTCCTGGTTTCAAAATGCTGTAATTAAAAAAAAAAAGAACTACTGATCAGAATGACTTTATTTGTCACCAGAACAGTGCTGACGCTGTCGGATTTTATTAAGCAAAGAAAAAATATAGTTCTTAAATATGCCGATGAATGACACTGGGAGAATAATTTAAGTGGAAAAGCTATGGATTCGTTACCGCAGTAATGTTGGTTTAAAGGAAACGATACAAATTCTAAAGGTTTACAGATAACTTATAATGCAATTGACACAAGTATTTCGAGTCAAGTTTAATTAATTTTTGGTTCTCGCTAGTTATTTATCTGTTAATTTTTTTCCATTTTAATTTTACAAACATTTCTTTCTTTTTTTACGCACATATATTAAATCTTAAACTTTATTATGGTTCACATAATTCTTTGCATTAATTTGCAATTTTCTTATTAATTTATCTATTAACGAAACTTGAACTTTTAGAACGAATAAAATGTAATGATACAAATCACTAAATTGCTAGGTAGAATTGCAATAGACATATCACGATCTTAGATTTAATCGGTCTGGCAGTCTGTTCAAAGCTTTTATGTAATGTTGATCTCACGTAGTTTGCAAAATACGCTCATAAGCATAAAAAAAGAAAATAAAAAAAAGTATTGTAAAATAAATTCGGACATTGTAAGATTAAGTTAAGGAATTGACCTATAAAGGGAGTATTGGCCAAAAAAGAAAATTTAACGGAGAAGAAAAAACCGGTTGAGTATTATTGCTAAAGCAATACTAATGAATCACTTTAATTAAAAAATACGTAGCTTACTATGAAAATGAAACAATTTATCAGTATGGTTTTAGCAATTATTTGAACTGCAAAAAATCGATTTTCAATCACCTGTAAAGTTTTGTTTTGTCAGTTAGGTCTTTTTTAATCTTCCAAAATATGTTTGCATATTCAAGTTTATTCGCGAAGTAGGATTCTGTATTTATAAACCATATATTTTCCTAATTGGAGCGCATAAAACTTACTTAGGACAGTTTAAATAGGTTTTTAACATTGGTAGAGCCCCCTAGACATGAAACGTACATTTGCATTATTTATAAAATTGCACAAAATATGAAAAAATAGATATTTTAGACGTAATAGGTATCACGTTGTTAATTATTGGGAAATAAACTACACACACAATGCAGTTCGTACACACTACTACTAATCTGTGAAAATAGCTCAACTTGTTCGATGACGAATTGATTGCCAGTTAGTGACCGTATGTGCCCCCGTTCTTCCTTTATAATTATCCTCATTTAAGGTATTACGTATAACACTTAAAAATCTAATACATTCTTAAACGCCATTTACAATTACAGATGTAATAATGCAATGATTTATACTTTTCAGTTAGTGTTTAACGATTAAAATGAGATAGCGATTCCCAACTCTTTCTTCGAGAATTTTATACCTTCACTCCCTCAACTAATACAGCTACAGCCCTCAGAAGAGCTTACCTTACTAAAAAGACATACTTAGTTATTCTTATGTAGAAACAGTTTACATGAGCGCATAAAAAAGTTAATTACTATATTTCAAAAAAAAGAAAAAAAAAAAAACGCGATGTTGTGAAGCCGCGAAAATCGAAGCGCGAAGTAAGCGAGGGACGACTGTAAATTAAGTATTGTAAAATAAATTCGGACATTGTAAGATTAAGTTAAGGAATAGACCTATAAAAGGAGTATTGGTCAAAAAAGAAAATTTAACGGAGAAGAAAAAACCGGTTGAGTATTATTGCTAAAGCAATGCTAATGAATCACTTTAATTCAAAAATACGTAGCTTACTATGAAAATGAAACAATTTATCAGTATGGTTTTAGCAATTATTTGAACTGCAAAAAATCGATTTTCAATCACCTGTAAAGTTTTGTCACATAAGTCCTTTTTAACTTCACCTTCTTAATTATGTTTGCACGTTCAAGAACATGTTCCAAATTCTTATAGGCAGTTTTATGTTCATTTTTGACACTGGTCAGCAGCGAAAGAAAATGTAAGAAGTGCTGTTTAGCATTTAGATTATTCCTCCCGTGTTTCGTTTGAAACATATGCATTGACTAAAAATTCATGGATTTCATCCAATTTTCACGCCTTTTCAATACTTTGAAATAAAACATAAAACTGCTCCTCCTAAGGCATGCAGAAGTAGAAAACTAACTTTATAAAAAAAAAAGGAAAATACGAATATCTACTTCTTAAAGATTTTCTGTTATATCAATTCAGCTTATAGAAAACATTATTTTCAAACAAGTTTATATACCACAACAAAAACAAATAACACATTTCTTCATAAAAATATAAAAATTGTATATATACATATATATATATATATATATATATATATATATATATATATATATATATATATATATATATATATATATATATATATATATATATATATATATATATATATATATATATATATATATATATATGTATATATATATGTATATATAGAGAGAGTTTTCAGCAATAATGAAAATTTTTAATTTGATAGCTTAAATATTTTGAACGAGAAAGAAGACATTTGTTTTCTAGTCTTCATCTGAGTTGGTTCAGAAAATCATCGGATATGCAAATGAATATCTAGTTTAATTTTTACTTCTGATTTTCAAATTTATAGTATTACAATTTTTTATGAAGTTGGAGTATAACTGAAAATTCCATTTTTGAAAAAACATTTTCATAGAAAAAATTTATAATAATACAGAGACAAAATAAATAACTAAGAATTTATTTTTCTTCAAATATAAAAGGCTAGAACCTCGATACTATGGTGCGATTTTTAAATTACTTATTTCAGCATCTTTTGTACGAAAACAATTGCAAAAAAAAAAGGAAATGTTACCGATTCTCATTAACATTTTTATTGGTCTCGTGGTGAATAAATTTTAGGCGGGTTTTAACAAACTTCAGTTTTAATAAAAATCTTTTCGCACTATCATAAACACAGAGTATCCTGTGAAGACTACAACTATTCCTCTGTACCAGAAAAAATTAGTATGATAAATTATTCATTAGTGTCAACCCTCAGGAGAAGATAAAGCTGCTGACATTTTACTTAATTACCTTTCTCAGTTTTGACAGTTTTTATACGTGTTAATAGAAAGTTTAAACAATACATAACAGTTACTGTCGTTTAAAGATCATCACACGCTGATGATAATATGGAAGAGTGCAAACGTGTGCATGCTTTGGTCTTTTTTTTAACATCTATTGAAAAAAATAGTGTAAGAAACAGAAACAGACATTTTATAAGTGAATTTTTTGCACATACAGAGGTAAGTCAAATTATTATACTCAAACAAAATGTTCTGCATTTTTATGATTTTTACTGTTACGTAATTTATTATTTGAACAAATTTTAGTTTATAAGAATTAAAATGTTTAATATGATTAAAATGTTTATAGGAACGTTTATAGGAAAACATAAGGGAAATGGACTATAGGAATGTACTATAGGAATGTTGGAACATTCTTCTAGTGCATTCCTAGGAATGGAAAACTATATTAATGTTTATAGGAAAACATAAATGTTTATAGGAATTAAAATGTTTAATAGGAACGTTTAATATGTTTAATAGGAATTAAACATATGTTTAATAGGAATTAAACATATTAACGTAAAGTATCATCTGTTCGATACTATAAATAGGTTAAAAAAGTGTATGTTTAATATTTTGTAACTCTTCCGTTTGCTGCTATTACGGTTTGAATGCCGTATGACATGCTTTCAATGCATGAAATGGCTACTTGAGTTAAATAGTATTCTACATAAAACCTTCACTTAAAAAAAAATAAATAAAAAACAAACTCACAAGATAAAGCTTGTAACTTGACATTTTAACGAACACTGACATTGACGTCTACTACAAACAAAAACTAAAAAGAAAAAACAAAAAATAAAGTGTTGGCAGAGTAAACTTTAAACTTTTAAATAAACTTTAAAATGTGTTCAAATAATAAAACTATGCAACAACAATAAAAAACAATTAAAATACAGAACAGTTTGTTACAGTTTTTAATTTGCTCACCCTCTGTACATTATGAGAAAGTACTCTGTACATTCTGGAGATAAAATTTCATCATTACGGACAATAGTTGAAGTTTTTGGACTTTGCTGTTGCTTTGCTTTGTTCACAGAAAACAAAATACTGGTGGAGTTGAGACTCTATTTAATCTAAAATAGGCCTATCAAAAACCAATAAAATATGCATGTATTATTTTCATATGAGTTAAAATTATACACATTTGAGGGATTAAATTTTAGCTTCAGTTAAAAACTAAATATCTTATTTTTAAACATATCCTCATATGTATAAAAGTCAATAATCGAGTAACGCTCTTTACGTCATTAACAATGAAGCTTACGCCACGGCATGATAATTTGATAACATGTTTTGGTAATGTTTAACATGCAGGGAAATGCTTTATTGTGACAAGTCTGAACTGGATCCGGTAATTTGATTGTTTTAGTGATGTAACTTTCAAATCATTAGAATGAAGAAACGAAAAAGTACTTAACACTGAACTCTATCTACTGGAGTTTATGGTTCATCCACTGGAGTAAGGGTTAAAATTCCAACCATCAAAATATCACCAAACAGGCCATTGCTTCTTTCAAATGTAGAAGCAGTTTTCACCCGTCATACCTTGACAGGTGATTTTCTCGTCTTTTGAGAATGATAATTTTTATATGTAATGAAGAATTTAATGTGAAAAAAATGCAAATTCACACACACACACACACACACGTGTGTATGTATTTACGTATATGTGTATGTATTACGTATGTATACACGTGTGTGTGTGTATGTATTTTTTATCATTATGCGTAGTTAAGCAAAATCATAATTTCTTTGCCTTTTTGTAATGAATTAGCCCCACAATGTATTTCGCTTTATGAAAACCAGACTTTCGATTGCATTTCTAGTTTTGGTGTCCAAACTTATGCTAATTCGCTGATTTAAAATTAAAGCAGGAACTAAACGCGAAGTTGTATTCTATATCAATCCGCTATGAACAAAATGAAGATTTAAGTTTAGAAATAAGTGCAGTCGAGCCCGCTTATTGGAATATCGGTTCAAAGAATATTCCGCGTTTTGTAATAAATTTTCATGTACCAAATCCTTTTAATTTGTAATTCGTATCCCCGATAATGGAATACCCCGCTTGTTAAAATAGTTTTTCATGGCAAATTGGTTATTTATTTTATCGGGCAGTAAAAATTTAATACGCTACTTTTTTTTCTTCGTCTTTTGTTACCTTTCTATACAATTGTTCGGGGATCTTTAGAATAATTCCTTTTAATATTGAAATATTTTAATGATTTCAAATAATATTTAACGTTTGATGCTTACTTTATATAGAGAAAGATAGTGAATTGTGCTTAGAAAAAAAATGTTATTATACTCATTGCTTCACTAGATTACATTTTAAAGCAATATTGCAGTTTCAAACCGATTTATCTTAATCAGTTTAAAAGAGATAGAACTGAAAAATGGTTATAGCAGAAAGAATGGAAAAAAAGGCCCAGTGTTACGCATACTTGTATAGTTCCTATTTTTCTCACAATCGAAAGTTTCAAGAATGCTCTGTATTCGTTTTCTCTCCTTTCGGGGGGGGGGGGGGATTTCCGTTCGAACTAAAGTAACGTCAGGAAATAATTAAATCGCCATAACTTGTTTTTTGTTTTTTGTCTCAAGTATAAGATTCTTCTAAGACATCGGTTCCCAACCATTTTAGTTTTGCGGCCCACCAGGTTTGAACGAAGCACCATTGAGATCCACTAACTCCTATATAATACTTGCAAAGCCAAAATTTACTTTCTTTAAGGGAGAGGGGAGCATCTAAAAGTGTATTAAAAACAAGAGTCCAAGAGATGTTATTTTCCTCTTCCCCTTATGCTGCCCCACTGATATAAATAACTGCAAATAACTACTATACAAAAACCATTCTAAAATAATTTTTAAGAAAGAAAATAACTTTATTACATTCACTTAGCTGGCATAGCGCTGAAGAAACTGAAAACCAAATCGTCAAAGTTAAAGCTCTAAGGGATTTTTGACGCTGTTTTTCCTCTGCAAGAGTGATGATATCTGGATTGTAACTGACTCAAATAACTCACAACTTTCAATGCATTTCTATATTATTTTTTGAAAAAACTGCAGTTAAAAGTCTCATTCAAATAGGTAGGTTGTTGATAAGCCTCTCAATTCACTGGTTTGTCATGCCAGTTCAGCAAAGGAGGAGCATTTTTGACTTGAAGTTAGTGCTAGTTTCTTTGGCAATTTTCTTTAAAAAGGAGTTGCTGATTCATTAGATTTCATCTTCAATTATAGGGGAAAGTTCCTAAGAAATATGGAAAATCATAATCTTAACCCGGGAGAACGCGCGGTACCTTTCGTTGCACGAAAGCTCGCGGGGGGCTCCGTAGGCCCGGAGTATTTTTCAGTAAATTGAGTTTGCAAAATAGAAAAAAAAATGTATTTTCAACACTAAATTATAAATAGATAAACAGCCTCTAAAATATGCTTTAAAAAGTAAGGTTTAAGAAAGTTTTATGATACATGAATCTAAATCTTCTTCTAAGCATGACTGAAGATCGCCATACTGTTCTGTGTCAACTTCTATATCATTTTCCTTAAGGGAGTTCTCATCAGTTGAAGCCTCAACTAACAAAGTCTGCAACCTCTTCATTTCATCTTTGTAGCTTAAATAGCGATGCATTTCACAACCTCTTCCTTTAAATTCACAATCTGAAATAAAAAGCGTGAGCGCTCGCACCGGGCCTCTGAGGCCCGAACCGAAATTTTGTGGGGAAAAAGGGAATGTGGTCAGTATGTAGATCACCTTGAACGCAGCTACTGTGGATCTCATTCATTTCCGTTAAAGGGGTGATTTTTGGCAGCGTAGTTTTGCAATGACCGGGCTTGAGAGACCCGATGCGAGTTCTCCCGCGTTAAAGTTCCTTTTTATCGGTAAGCAAGGGAGAGCTTTTAAGTGACGGTATATCTAATAAGTGAATTTTTGCAAAAAAAAACGAAAATTAAGGCTCCAAAACTTATGGTTTAGATTCTTGACCAGTGGCCACTGCCCAATAACACGTTGATCGCGGCCCATGGGTTGGAAACCGCTATTCTAAGATATTTTCCCCAAGAGTTATATTTAATGAATTAACTAATAACCCAAATGGCTATTTCGCGCCACTTGGCGAATAATGTTGGCACTGAACTCAAGTTTAACGCTTTTTGTAAACCTTTTCGTACGCTGTTATTACTGTTACAAATTCTGTAAATAGTAATTATGGTAGTAACGTAACCTGTAAATAGTTTCCCGTAATGAATATACAGCCCCTATACATTCGACTGAAGTATACGATCTCTTATTTTTCATTGATAAGATTCGTGAATGAATAAAAAGAAGAAATAAAATAACAGCCTACGATTTTCGAGAAGCATTTGGAATC
This sequence comes from Uloborus diversus, assembly GCF_026930045.1. Lineage (NCBI taxonomy): Eukaryota > Metazoa > Arthropoda > Arachnida > Araneae > Uloboridae > Uloborus > Uloborus diversus. The sequence goes on along the minus strand of NC_072739.1, from coordinate 152,303,890 downwards.
TTGTAGAATATTTGAGAGTTCTCTTTCGGTGTGTATAAAAAGCGTTATGCATGATAAAAAGTTTAGTTTCGAGTTAGTTTTTGCTTGTGAATCGTTGCAGCGGTTGTGAAGCCTTTTGAGCTGTTGTTTTTCGTATTTAGAAGTAAATACGTGTGTAACCGGTGAGTTTACGGTGTTGTGTGATATTTGCTTAATTGCTGATGATTAATAGAGCAGTTGTTGACGATATTTCCTGTACATAGTGTAAATAAAGTTCCTGTGTTTTTAATCAAGAAATGTGTCGTCCTTACAAGAAAGTTGGAAGTCGCACCGGATCCGTAGTATTACGTTCAATTGTAAATCACAAAATGTTTTACATTACTTAGGATTTAAAAGAGTTAACGTTTAGCAAATAATCGTGAAATATATCAATCAATTAGACGAACTAGATCTACAAGATAGCTATGTGGTGCAGCACATATTAAAGCAAATAATAATAGGATTTTCTCTTTTATGGCCATTGACGTAAGTTTCTGGAATTAAAGTTCTGTTTTTAGCTGAAAACAAATAAAATAAAGGGGGAAAAGGAGAAGTAAGAACACATAAAAAGGGTGACGGAGCAAAAGAAAGGGATTTGGGACACATGATTTATTTTGTGATTTATGTGTTGTCAAAGTAAATAAATTTCTTCTGATAATAAAGCACAAGGATTAAGCCGTCAGAGAAGTTTTTTGAACATAACTGATAAATGGGGCGGAACCTTATCTTTTCCCTGAGTGGACTTACAGGTGTCATTTCTAAGCTAAAAATCACTACATGTGAAGTTCAAAGCACAATTCTTTTTTTTTTTTTTTTTTTGATTACTTTTTAAAGAATTTTTAAGTAGATTAAAGTGATTAAAAAGGTTTTTTGTTTCTTTTTTACTTTATAAAGAAACTTAAAACAGGATTTTTTTGGCATAAACACCAATGCAGCGGCAAAATATTTTAAATGAAAATTCCCATGTTGTGGTAATGTGTCTGTCATTGTTAGTTCGTAGCATGAATCATCACTACATTTGTAATTAATGTTAATGAATAGTGTTAAGCTCGGGGTTAAAGTACGAAATTGGTGAAAGTCGGAAACATTATTAAATTAATGAAAAAAAAAAATCCATATTGAAGATTTGAATCACGATTTTTCAAATTATGAATCTTGATTCAAGTACTTAAATATTGTTATAGTTGGTGGCTTTTCTGCATAATGGAATCTATGCAAGGGGAGAATCAACTTAATAATAGTAGTAGTACTGTTCAAGACCACAGAGCTTCTAAAATCTGAATCACATTGCATGATGTAATGTACAATATCCAGCTTAAAGAAGAACAGATTTGGTAACATAAATTTGCTTCAGATATTCAGATACGTTTCAAAATCAACGTTTTCAGCTTAAATCGAAAAAAAAAATCGGAAAAAACTTCAAAACGTACCCATATTACAAACAAAATTGATATTACGATTAGGGGACCACCAAACGAGAGTTTGGTCTTTTAAAGCAGCTAATTTTCTTTGCACATGCGCGAAAGATAGTAGTTTAAAAGTTTCCTGATTTCCAAGGTAATATAGCAACTCATTAAAAAATTCCAGTTCAAATATCTTAAAATTAAAAGAAGATACAAGGATCAAGAAATTCGAGTGTTTAAGGTTTAAGGATCCAAAATTAAAATTTAGGTTAACTGAATACGACGATACGCTCGGTTTGGTTCTCAACCAAAATCAGCCAACCTCGAATTACGAAATGTCTTTCGTCACACGAAACTGGAATAAACATAGTATCTGAAACAATTTTTGAACCTAAAGTCCTAATCCAGCTGTGTTTAGTAACTAGAAATACTACTAAAATAGCACGAAATTTCTCAGATGGTTACGAAGAAAAAGATTTTTTCATTGTAACAATACTCTAACAGAAGTAAAAGCTAAAATCAGAAATTCAACTCGAAAAAGATTTTATTGCCTAAAACAGTGTAGATATGAACTATCCGTTGAAAGTACAAGCAGACATTTTCTGTACATCCACACAATCTTTATTTCTTTGTTGCGTTCTGTGCTATTTAGCCTTAAATTTGAACGCAGCTACACAGTTTTCGAATAGCACATTTCAAATTAAAAAAAATATATGCTCAATAAGTAATTAATTTATGACACACTACACATCTAAAAATGCATGACATGTGATAAAACTATATAATTATGGCAGAGAAATATGCAATACTAAAAGTTTTACTATTTGTGAAATTTTTTTGAAAACGTTAGAAAACTGAAAATTGCTAAAAATGCATCACATGTGATAAAACTATATAATTATGGCAGAGAAATATGGCAAAAACAAATTTTTTACTATTTTAGAATTTTTATTGGAAACGTTAGAAAACTGAAAATTGCCAAAACTTATTACTTATTTGTGGCAAAGGAAAGAACACCACACACCTCAAAATTTTTATTGGAGTTTAGTACCACCAATGGCACCTTTTCCACTTAACTCATCCTCGAAAATAAAGACATACTGTTTATACTAATTTTGACTAAAAACATGAAAAAACAGCATTTTTTCGAAACTTTAACCCAATTGGGGCAAATCAAGAAATAGTCAGGAAAAATTCAAATTTTTTATGTGTGCTTTGCTCCACCAACGGCACCTTTTCTGCACTACCCATCATGGAAATAAAATAATAAGTTGTATTTCGGCCTACTCGAATGTACAGTGTGTATTTTCATGTAACAATGACCTGGTCTTTTATTCGAATATAAAAATATTTTTATTTTCCTAATACAACTCTCCCCCTCCCTCCATTCCTTTCAACTTTTCGTATTTCTTACATGATTCAGTTAATATAGAAGGCACGTAGCTCTGCCATTCAAGCAGAAAGTGGGGTTTTACGTCGTTCGTGTACGAAGCGAGGTTACTTCTCATTCGTTTTCCTATTGTACGGTTCACCAATGGATCGAATTGAGTCCTCATGCGATTTCTCCAGAATTCCTTGCCCCAAAAATCATTACGCAATCACAATAGAAATGTTACAAAACGAGAAATTGGTATCTATTGAGATACACGTAGGCTATCGATTTATTGCTGGATTTTATTCTGGATTTTTATTCCATTTTCCCCACAATCTTACGTGCGGATGTTTTTATGTTGTGCATCGTAACTGAAAAATGCTTATATGAATTCCACAACAACTGTTTTGAAATATTTTTGGTTATATGTCAAGGAAAATTATTCTAAAATTGGTATTGTAGTTTTGTTGATTTTGTCACTTAAACGAGCTGATGTGCGCATCACATGACTTCCTTTTACTCCAATTTAATGTCATTTCCCCATTATTGGCAATTTTAATGTGATTCAATTATTTACTCTCTAAATATCACCAATAGTGGCCAAACTGAAACAAAATTTAAAAAAAAAATTAAAAAAATCTCCAAATGTGTCGCCAAGTTGGCGACAAAACTTGACGACCAAAAGACTGGTGATATATCACCAAGTGTCCGACAAATTTTAACACAACTTGAGTTTACATCGAAATTAACAATGATTTCCCCCCAAAAAGGAGCAAAAGACCCCTTAGGAACATCCGAATGCAACCAAAATTGAAGGTGCACAACTAGACTCCACTAGGAGTCCACGTACCAAATTTCAACATTCTAGGACATCCCGTTTTTGAGTTATGCGAGATACATACACACATACACACATACACACATACGCACATACGCACATACGCACATACATACGTACATACGGACGTCACGAGAAAATTCGTTGTAATTAACTCGAGGGTCGTCAAAATGGATATTTCTGGTGTACGTTTCTAGGCATAAATCCACGTGTGGTCGAGTCGAAAAAAAAAACTCAATATTCATTCAGGGATGAGAAAAACGGAAATTAAGGCCGATTTTTGAGTGAAAATTTTTTCGCGAATACAATACTTCCTTTTTTGTAAAAGGAAGTAAAAAGCTTTATTTTATTCTAACTTACACTGACTCAAGCTACTGCAGTTGTACCTTGCCTTAAGTATGGCTTTTAGCGTTGGTAACTTACTGTTTTTAAAATAGCAGTTGTATTCAACACTGTAGCAAAACGTAAATAAATAATATCTTCTTTTAAGCAATTCAGGTAGGGGAATGTGGGCCAAAGCGAAATCTTTACGAATAATAAAGCTAAAAGTCTCTATGTCTGGATGTCCGGAGGATGTCTGGATGTCTGTAGGATGTTTGGATCTCTGTGACGCACATAGCGCCTAGACCGTTCGGCCGATTTTCATGAAATTTGGCACAAAGTTAGTTTGTAGCATGGGGGGTGTGCACCTCGGAGCGATGTTTCGAGAATTCGATGTGGTTCTTTTTCTATTCCAATTTTAACACAAAATTATCATCAGATGGACAAGTAAATTACAAAACTATCACAACATTGAACCTTAACATGGGCACAAGCCAACTGGCGAGATACGAAATTATCATAACGTGGAACCGTAACGTGGGTACAAGCCAATTGGCGAGAAAATTCACCATACTGTAACGGATCCGGTGCGGCTTCCAACTTTCTTGAAAGGACGACACAGTTCTTGATTAAAAACACAGGAAATTTATTTACATTATGTACAGGAAAGATCGTCAACAACTGCTAAAGTAATCATCAGCAATTAAGCAAATATCACACAACACCGTAAACTCAACGGTTACACACGTATTTACTTCCAAATACGAAAAACAACACAGCGAAATGCCTCGCAATAAACAGAGCTAAAACACTCTCCGTACAAATTCTCAATCGAAACTCGCTTTTTATCCTGCGTAACGGCTTTTATACACACCGAAAGAGACCTCTCAACTATTCCAGAAAATGCTACACCGTTCTACACTTTTTCATTTCTTTCATTCATAAATTTTATGAATGAAAAATAGAGGACCATATACTGCAGCCGAATGTATAGGGGTTGTATATTCATTACAGGAAACTATTTACAGGTTACGTTACTACAATATTTTTAGATGACAGATAATTTTATAAACGCCAAATTTAGCTAGATTACGACAAATTAATCACAAAAATCACTAATATTTACAGAATTTGTAACAATACATTATTTGTAAATATACAAGGGAACCAAAAGACCTTTTAATTTTTCTATTACGGGCAAAGCCGTACGTGTACCACTAGTAGTGAAATATTACTCTGTTTTTAGCGATGCTTATCAGGTAATATTTCACCCATGTAGTAGCACGTATAATCTGTTTTTGTTGTTTTTTAGAACTATTTTGTAGTTTTTAAGTTCCTAGTTAAGGTTCATTTTTAAAAGCCAAAGGGGGTTACATGTTCCTTAATCATTCGTATTCGATAGTAAAAGAAACAACATACTTTAAACTTGAATTTATACTTGGAGCCATCCAAGAATTGCAGTTTTACTAACTATAGTATCCGCAAAGATTAAACTTTCGAAGAACATACGCAATTTCATATTAAAATGAAAATGTAGAAGAATTGGAGCAACAAGGGGATTTAGCACTCATCATTTATTTTCTGATTTATATCCTTTCAAAATAAATACATTTCTTCAGAAAAAAAAGACATGGATTAAGATGTCAACAAACATTTTGAAACAAAACAGATAAATGGACATTTTTTTCGTGTTATAATAATTTTTAAAGGAAGGAAAAACATTTTTTTTTAGTTTAAGAAAGTAATGTATTTTTGAAAGTATTGTATTTCATCCTACGTTACGCTAAGGTTTAAGTTTAGAAATTCAAATAAATTTTGGTTGTATCAAAATTATAATTTATACTGTTAGAAGAATCAACATTAAATCATAAGGTTCTCCGTTTTTTAACCGACTTCAAAAAGGAGGCGGTTATCAGTTCATACCGTATGTATGTTTTTTTTTCTTTATCCACTCACAGCGTCTCACCTAGTAAACCGATTTTGATGGTTCTTTTTTTAATGGATAGTGGATGGCTCAACTTAGGTCCCATTACTTTGTTTGAACATATTTGTTCTTTAAAAAAAGTTATGGGCAAAAAACAGTGAATTTTATGCAATTTCCATATTAAATGATTAAAATGATATGAAACCCATTGTTTTAAAAGTTTGGTGCCATATAACAGTAACATTAATAGCAATTGTAATAATAATTTTGAATAAAGGCTTCTCTGAAGCAATACAGTGATATAGAGCCGAACTTCTTACTAGGTAACTTCTTACTTTTACTGAAATATCTACATTTACACTAAAAAGATTGAAATAAAATTTTTTTTAAAAAATAAAAAATAAAATAGAACCAACTTCAAAACTGCTCTAAAAAGTGAAAAATAATTTTATTCTTTAAACACCATCGATAATACTTTTAAACATAATTTTGAAGTAGGCGCAAAAACAAAAAGTAAAATCCAGTGTAACGATGCTTCGTTCATAGTTTTTCAGAAAATCATCCAAAAAGTTAGGAACGGAACATTTATATCGTTACTTAAATATGCTGTTATCAATGCATAATGTATGTGGTGGTGAAAAAACTAGGCCTGTTTAAATTTATAGTTGTAGTTGAGTTATGGCTGTGAATGATCTTATCTATCGTTTTTGCGCCAACTTCAAAAATTATGTTTAAAGTATCGATGGTGTTTAAAGAATAAAATTATTTTTCACTTTTTAGCAGTTTTGAAGTCGGTTCTATTTTTTTTTATTATTTATTGTAGTTGTTTGATTGAAAAACACATAATGACATTTGTTGTAAATTTAAAAAGAAAAGAAGGAATATAAACTAAAATTAGGGTGCAAGCGTGTTCTTACTTAAAAACTTATAATTTTATAAATTAAAATATTTTTAAACTATAGTTGAGTACCATTTATCCTAAAGTGCATATAAACTTTAACGTTCTTTGGCACACATTTAATGAAAATTGCATACACAAGCCTCGGGTTTTTAAAGGCAAACCATCTTGAGTGCAAGAGAATAAAGCTGTATGAAATCAAGGAAGAAACATCCAAGGCAATTATTTTAAACTAGCAAATCGCCAGTCAAAGTAGGAAGGGTGAAAAATGCTTCTACTCTTCTACATTTTAACGAAGCCATTGCCTGTTTGGTGATATTTTCATAGCTGAAATTGTAACACTAACTCCAGTGGATGAACTCTAAACTCCAGTAGGCAGCGTTCTTTTGTTGACCATTTTTTTGTTTATTCATTCTCCTGAAATGACAGTGTTACCAGTAAAACAGTTAAGTTACCGGATGGAGTTCAGCCTTATCACAATAAAGCTTTTCCCTACATGTTAAACATTACCAGTACACATTATCAAATTATCATGCCGTGGCGCGAGTTTCATTGTTGAAACACGCGCGTTATTCGATTATCGGCTATTATATATATGAAGATTCTTCACTTTCTGATATTTACTCGAAACTTTTACTTTCTCAAAATTTACTCGACTTGGTAGAAAACAGATTATTCTTTCTGCATGCTAGACCGAAGCTCGACTGATGCTCAAAAACTTGTGATCATATTTGCTAGGGAAAAGCATCAATCAGTTATGACTGCTGGCTCTCCAGTCATAATTCGTTGAGAAAAAGGGCACTGTGTAAACTTGCCCCAAGCGTAAACGTGCCCCGGTCTACCTACATCAAGTAAAACATTTTGAAACACAATGCTTGTGTGTGTGTATGTGTGTGTGTGTGTAATATAGACTGCCAATTATTAGTGCGTTAGGAAGTTTCTTTTTAACCAACTTCAAAAACCACCAGTTCATATCGCATGTATGGGTTTTTTGTATCAGCTTATAGAGTCTCTTTTAGATAACCTTTATTGATGACTAGTGGTACCCGCACGATTTTGCCCGTAATAGAAAAATTAAAATTACCCAAATGTAATCACTAAACGAAATCAAAGTAAACCAAGTGATGATAATTCTACCAAATCCTGAAACATTTCCCGAATAAGGACATTTTTTGGAGGTCAGAGTTACTTCCCATCGGGATCTCCCTGTCGTCACTTCAAGATACTACCTCGCAATCGTTTTATAAATAGCTAATGGCACTCGCACGGCTTTGCCCGTAGTAGAAAATAAAAGGTCTTTTGGTTCGCCTATATTTACAAATAATGTACGATGAATTTTCTCGCCAGTTGGCTTGTACCCATGTTAAGGTTCCACGTTATGATAATTTCGTATCTCGCCAATTGGCTTGTGCCCATGTTACGGTTCCACGTTATGATAATTTCGTAAATTTACTCGTCCATCTTATGATATTTTTGTTCTTAAAATTGGAATAGAAAAAAAAACACACATCGAATTTTCGAAAAATCGCTTCAAGGTGCGCACCCCCATGCTACAAACTAACTTTGTGCCAAAGTTCATGAAAACCGGCCGAACGGTTTAGGCGCTATGCGCGTCACAGAGATCCAGACATCCTACAGACATCCTCCGGACAGAGAGACTTTCAGCTCCATATTAGTAAAGATTTTTCTTTGAATCGATAGGGAATGTTCTAAATTAGGTCCCATACTTTTGTTTAACCGCATGTGTTCCTTAGAAAGTATTTCTTGAAAAACAGTGAATTTCACACATTTCCTATGAAATAATTAAATATAAAACCTATTGTTAAAAACAGTGGTTGCCATAAAACAGTAATATTAAAAGTAAAATTAATGATAATTTTGTATGAAGGTTTTTCTGAAGCAAACATGAAATTCATTTAATATCATTGCTCTATGGTATTTTGGTCTAATATCATTGATCTAGTGGTAACTCTGCCATAGGCTGGAGTTCGTCTCGTCCCTACGCCGGTCCCAAGCCCGGGTAAAAGAGGAGGATTGTGCGATGGGCTAAACACCCATCCACGTAAAAAACAAATGTTTACAGAAACCACTAGCAAAGGATTATTTCAACAGTTAGAGCAGTCCTACTCTATGACAGCAATACATGGACGCTAACTAGACAGCAAGAAAAAGAACTTGATGCCTTTCTAACTAAAAGCCAGAGAAAAATATTAAACATATACTGGCCAAAAGAAAAAAAAAATCGAAATCTGACATGTACAAACGTACAAATTGCAAGCCGATAACCACACTGATAAAAAAGCACAGATGGTCATTGATGTTCTCAGAATGCAGGAAATAGACCTTACAAGAACTGCTCTCACGTGGACCCCTGATGGCAAGAGGAAGCGCGGGCGTCCAAAACTAACCTGGCGTCAAATGGCCATGCAAGAAAGAAATGCCTTTGGTTGGCCAAGCTGGGGGAGTGCCAGGGAGGCAGCATTAAACCGGTTGGAATATAATGTCACGCTAGCGGTGTATTTTGATCTTCATCTATGTCAATAATAGATAACGAGAACAAGTGAGAAGACATAGGATTTTTATCCCATGTGACTAATATTGCTGTGAAATATAAATTAATTTGGGAAACTGTTACTAGTTAGATTGTTTTAATTAAATTAACAATCTAACTAACTAGCTCTGAAACAAATCCTAATGAGGAACAAAGATTAGCTTTTGCAGTCAAATGCTTAAAATGTTACTCGTGTCGACTTTTTTTTTTTTTTTTTTTTGTTTATGTTTAACGCACAGCATTTATATTAAAATCAAGGCAAGTTTTGCGTAGTATGTCCTATAGCATCACACTGGTTTTAAAATAAATGTACAAAAATGAAATGAAATTTAAAAATCGAAATTGAATAAAAAAAAGTACCTAATTCAAAATTGCTTCCGAAAATTCAAATTGTTCTAAAAAGTAAAAAACGTCATTTTTTTAAGAAGATCAATACTACTTTTGAACATAATTTTTAAAGTCGTCACAAAAACGATGTAATCATATAAACCCAGCTCCCCAATGGCATTTGCATATATTACTCTGATAAGAACAAATTTTTGCAACGGTATAAAAATTTTGTTCTTAATTTTAAGTCTTTTTTTCTGAAAAGCATAAACCAAATACCCAAACATCATTTTTCTTATCAGTTTTCGATGACTTCAAAAATTTTATTTGAAATTTGTACCGACATTGTTCAAAGAATGAAAATATTCTTCACTTTTTAGAGCAATTTCTATTTATAGTGGAAGTTTTTAAATCCGCTTCAATTTTTTCCTCTTTGATTTTCCGTAATAGCAACAAATAAATGTGTAACATTTATGGTACGTTTTTGCTTTTCTAGTATATTAAAAGGCAAACTAAGACCTCTAAAAATACAAAATACTTTTATAAATATTTGTCTTTACCTTCTTGAGTTCATAAAATGCATCTTGAACTGTAGCCCATATTTGTTCAAAAATTATAAACATAAATACTGCCCTTATGAAGAGAATTCATGGGATTTTACCTTTATTTACATCACAATACCTGAAACTAAAGCAAGAGGAAATTAAAACCAAGTAAAATGCGATGTCAGTTTTTTAAATTTTTATGTTTCGAGCCTTGTGACGCATTTTCCCCATAAATCAGTCGATTTAGTAAATTATAACCCAATGAATTTACAAAAGCACATTTCAAACCAATCCATTAGCAATTCAATGTGTTTAAGTTAAACTGTAACTAGATTATCTGCTTGGACCGTTTTCATCTTAAACTCAATTATCCATGTTTTCTATTTATTTTTCTTTGCTCTCTTCGGAATATTTTTTATCGAACTCAAAACGTGATCGATTACAGAAAGGAAGTCGAAGTTCTCGGAGTAAGATTCCTTGAAGAGTTTTGCGGCAGTATATGGATAAATAAAATGCGAATAAAACAAACACGTTCCTGTAAATAACAATAAAATGATATCTTTTCAATTCTTCCTTTAGCTATATTGGTATCAAACGCGGCTCGTAGATGCAATATAACGAAAAGTCACGTTTCCAATGGATGCTTGCCTCTAAATTATATTTTAAATATATAACAGCTTCAGATTGAAGAACGTTTCGAGAATCGATTCGTCTGATGCGTTTGAATGCATCACGTAATGCTTCATGATTCTAAACTTATTCGAACGCGGGATCTAGTTTGCATATTTCGAGAAAGTGCATGAAATTGATATGTTAGATTAAGTTTATACATTAAGAAGTGTGCACTTACTTATCTCTTTGCATTTAATTTTGAAAAATATTTAAAAAAAAAATTTTATCTTCTTTACTAATAATAAAGCTGGATGTCCCTCTGCCTGTCCGAATGTCTGTCAGGATCTCTGTGACGCGCATAGCGCCTAGACCATTCGAACGATTTTCATGAAATTTGGCACAAAATTAGTTTGTAGCATGGGGGTGTGCACCTCGAAGCTATTTTTCGAAAATTCGATGTGGTTCTTTTTCTATTTGAATTGTAAGAACAAAATTATCTTAAGATGGATGAGTAAATTACGAAATTATCATAACGTGGAACCGTAACATGGGCATAAGCCAATTGGCGAGATACGAAATTATCATAACGTGGAACCGTAACATGGGTAAAAGCCAATTGGCGAGAAAATTCATCATACATTATTTGTAAATGTACAGGCGAACCAAAAGACCTTTCAATTTTTCTATTACGGGCGAAGCCGCGCGGGTACCACTAGTTTTAAATATAAACATTTAAATACTATTAAATCCAAGGATAGTTAAAAACTAAACATAAAGGGTGGATATTATAATTGAAATACAAATCAATATCATTGAAAGCTATTTCTTTTTCAGACTACGTTTTCCCATAATTTAAAAACTGCTTTCAGAGGAGTAGAATATATATGATAGACTGTGGATGCTTGGAAACATGGGATGCTACCCCAATCGCAATATATATTTTTAAAATATACATAAGGTTATGCTATCCGTCTAGTCAATTACGGGTCAATTACTAGCCCTTCCTCGTCTTTGAGAAAGAACCACTCATCAAAGAACCAGCTGGAATGTCTTGCAATTTCCTCACTCCAATCGTGTTATTATTTACTTCGAAACTTCCAACTTGAATTTTGAAAAACAATATTCAGAAATACAATTGTTCTTAGTCATTTTCAATGTGCTTAGTGAAATGCTTTGTAATTTTTTCCTTGCGATCATCAAGAGGAAAATGGTTATAATGTGCTAACTGTTACATTTCACATGAGGCAAGTGGGCCTGGAAAGCCAACGCGTCGAGGGGCATTTTTATTCAACGCAATGAGGAAGATGACACAGAAAAAGATATTTGGTTGAATATCAGACATTCTTTTATTTATTTTATTGAAGATTTAGTCAATTTGGCTCTACTTACAGGTTTATGATTTTTTGTAAGATGACATCGTCAAAGAATGGTGTACGAAGGATATTTTTATCAAGGATATTTCATTCATACACCCATTAGACAGACATATAGGATTTAATGTAAGTTTTTCCATTTCTTCTACTTTTGAATTCGCAGAATATTTATTATTAACAGATATTGCTTTTGATTCGATGACGTGACGAATTTGAAACGAAATTGATGAATCGGATGAGATGTCTTCCGCATAACTGATCGAATCCAACAAGAATTTAGTTTAACCGGTAAAAGAATCGCTCCGGATGGCTAGGGCAGATAAAACAGCAAGAAACAAACTACTCAAAAAGAAAACTAAACAAAAATGAAAACTAAATTAGTATTGTTTTAAGATGACAGTCATGCTGAAAACAATAAATAGCTGCAACTAATGCCTTAACTAACAGCACCGTCACAAGAATTGAACCCTCGTGTAAATGTCACGTTGTGGTTGTCATGTGCATGCCAGGTTGACAATTTTGGAGTCCGAATCTTACTTTTCCACTTGAACTGTAATTTTGTGTGAAGTCAGACTTCCACAGTACATACAGACCATAAGAAACCGTTAAGTGGTAGGTTTATTAGAATGAGTTAACTAAATATCTTTTTTTTTGCTCTTAAATCGCTAAGAACAGCTTTTCAGGAGAGATATTTGATATATGATACGTAATCTATAAGTTTAATCTTAAATGTAACATCGATATCCAACCTCGAAACTTGATTACTTCCAAAATCAGAAATTTGTATATTTGAAAATATTCTGCCGAATTGAAATATTTCTGCTTCGAATATATTGGAGCACTGTGTTTCATAAATTTCGCAGACAGTGCGTAATAGCAAACTTTCAACAATGCAAATTTAATAATCCAAACATTTCGCAAAACTAGACTAACCAGACTTACACGAATATTATCAACATTTTCTACCGTACAAGCTAAGATATAGCGCGCAGTCTTTTAGAATCTCTTTAGTCTAAGTAAGGAAAATCTTATTTCTCTTGAAAATGGCAGAGCAAAAAAACAATGGAGAGTCTTTTATACGTTGAATGTATATTGTTCAGGAAAGTAATCTTCTGAAGTGCTCTCGGAGAGATATTTGATTCTTTACATGCTTTTCATTTTGTCATTCTTATGAACAATAGCAGCTTGAAAATATTGCAGCTTGTAAAACTTTCATTTCTTCCGCATTAAACCATAAAACGCTTTTATTTAAAGTAAGCTTCTAGAATTGTTTTATGATTAAGGCAGTGCTCGTTGTAAAGAACATATAATTACGCATGCTTGCATGGTTTCATCAAAGTTAAGCAAGAAAAATAAGGACTTCAATATGATTTTTGTTCATTAAGTGTAAGTGTTTAGTTGCTTTGTGGGCATTATTCTTTCCTTAAGAATTAAAACTTCGCTACTTATATATATAAGTACTCTTTTCTCATAATATTCGTACATCATTTATGCTTTGTGTCATTGTTCTAAATAACGTTTTTCTGTAACAAAAAATGAACTACTTAAAAATGAATAAATTTTCCAGGGAAACTGAGTTTCTGTATTTCTGAGTTTCAAGGAACCCCTTTTTTAGTGCAAAAAAAGAATCTTTTTAGAAGACCAAAATACGTGTGTGCAGTTTTCCTGAAACATTTGAGGCAGTGAAAAGCAAATGAATGTAAGTGGATGTTTTCAAGTTTTGAGTAAAACGCGTTAAAAGAAAACGTCTTTGGTAGACTTTCATTGAAGATTTTTTTGTACGTCATGCTGTATAACACAATCTACCAGGCCTTCTAGTACAATTTCTTGCCCCACTTTTGTAGAAGCCCAGAAACACGTGTGTGCAGTTTTCCTGAAACATTTGCGGCAGGGAAAAGCAAAGGGATGTAAGTGGATATTTTCAGGTTTTTAGTAAAACACGCTTAAAGATAACGTCCTAGGTAGGCTTTCATTGAAGAGTTTTTCTACGTCAGGCTGTATAACAGAATCTACCAGGCCTACTAGTACTAAGTCTTGCCCCACTTTTGTAGAAGCCCAGAAACACGTGTGTGCAGTTCTCCTGAAACATTTGAGGCAGTGAGAAGCAAAGGGATGTAAGTGGACATTTTCAAGTTTTGAGTAAAATGCGTTTAAAGATAACGTCCTAGGTAGGCTTTCATTGAAGAGTTATTCCACGTCATGCTGTATAACAAAACCTACCAGGCCTACTAGTACTATCTCTTGCCCCAAGAAAGAGAGAGATTCTCCAATCATTTCTACTGGTTATCTCCATTTTTTTAATTTTGCCACTTACATCCCTTTGCTTCTCACTGCCTCATTTGTGCCTTTTTATGTTTGTTTTTCTTCTTTTAATTTTCAATCACAAAGGTATCTAATTCTTTTTCTCACTAGATATCCAGAGTTGTTATTATTATTTTTAAGCACACATTAAATGCGTTATCTGAAATATTATTTTAATCTTCACATACCTAAAAATAAAGCATTACATAAATTAATCAAATCAGCGTTAGTAAATATTATGGTTTAGACGTTTTTCGGAATACAATAAACCTCTTTCTTAGCGCCGAAGATGTGAACTTATCGATAAAGAAGCTGCCGACACAAGTTTAAAACTCATTTTTTTAACCTTTTGCTCAATAAAATTTTTTTCTTTTTTTAGTTACTAAAATGAAATATGCTTTAATAGAAAAGTAGTAATTTTTTTATCTTTGCTTTTTTTTGTATTCAGTAAAATTTGGAGATTAGTTTTTAAGTATTATGCAACTACAATGATTATACTGTAACGGAAAAATAAAAAGCAGTAACTGCATTTTTTTCCTTTCTTTTTTTTCTTTTTTTTTTTTTTTTTTTTTTTGCATTTTTGTCATCTATTGTACAACTGCTTGCTTATTTGGGTTCCGCTGAAAAAAAAGGAGCGAAAAAAACGTCCAATTCGAAATTTTCCCTATTGTTAGCATTATAATATGCAACTAACATTTCTTCAAATATCTCGAAAACTCTATTCTACAGATGCTGCCGTTTGCCTGCACATGGCAGTGTAGTGGTACGCACTGCTTATTTTTTCTAAACTTCGTACTATAATTGAGTAAAAATCCAATGAAAACAATTATTAAGCAATGCGTCCGTACCTTGCAAAAATATTATAAGATATTTCAACTGGATTTTTTCCTTCAAATACATATTTTAAAGTTATTTTGAAACTCATATTTTATAAAGTGAATTTTTTATTTTCTTTTCTTTTTTTTCTCGAGTTCTTCCTCTCTTTTAAAACAGAAAAATGGCAGTGGTAAAATCTTGTCTCCATGAAAGAAACTAATTAATTATGACATTTGCCAGTTCTTTCTTATAGCAGAGTCGGAATCTTAATCTTTGTCGTTAGTATTTATTTAATTCTGTCTTACTTTTTTTCCTCCAATAATCTTTTGGAAATCAAAAAATCTTTTTTTTCCCAACTTTTCATTATTTCATCTGTTTTTTTTTTTTTTTTTTTGTATTTTTCATAACTGCCAAAGAATAAAAATTTGTTGCACGGCAAATGACAGTGATTGGTTTATCATGTGCGCAATTTATAATTGAAAAATATTTCAGCTTCAATCTTTTTAAAAAATCACAATTTGTTTATGCAATTATTTCCCAATCTCAGAATCGCTTTTCTGTGATTTCCGAAAGGATTTTCTCAAGTACTGTGTCGGTTTTAACCTCGAATATTTATTGCAGTTAAATTATTCGTAGAGAAAACTGACAATTAGCATTAAAAAAGGAAATGCATTTTAAAATATCGTAATAATTTATTTAAAAAAAAATGAAGGGCGTACCGTAGATGTTCATATATATATATATATATATATATATATATATATATATATATATATATATATATATATATATATATATATATATATATATATATATAATAACGATAATTGTAATCATAATAAAGTAGTTGTAATAGTCAGCTATTTGGTAACACTACAGACTACTGCACTTGACAGACTACTACACAATAGAACCAGCGAGAAGCAAAGTAATGTATGAGTCAAAATGTAAAGAAATGAAGACAAAGAGTACAAATAGTGGAAGAACCTCTCCGTTGTTTTGGAGCAAGAAGTGGTACTGTTAGTCCTGGTGATGCCTGCTATACAGCATGCTTCAGAAAAAAAAAAATCAATTAAAATGTATCTAGGACTAGAACTTTAGACGCGTTTTACTTGAAACTTTAATCGATAAACTTGCATCTCTTTGCTTCCCAATGCCTTAA
Source organism: Uloborus diversus (assembly GCF_026930045.1). Lineage (NCBI taxonomy): Eukaryota > Metazoa > Arthropoda > Arachnida > Araneae > Uloboridae > Uloborus > Uloborus diversus. The sequence continues at coordinate 152,287,429 of NC_072739.1, read as the reverse complement.
TTGGTAATTTTATTATTAGTAGACCCTTAGAAATCCAGAATTCCGAAATATTTATCCCGATTTCCCAACCATAAACGACTTTAAGTTTGCCGAAACAAGAGGGTTTCAAGGATTCAAAATGCATGTCGTTTATGCAATGTGGTATGTAATCGTTGGGTTTTTACTGTTCTATTTCCAATTAATGTCGATGGTTAATGTTTCGTAATTGATAAGATCATGGGTCTTTGGACAACTCCAGCACATAAAACAACTTTTCAAGGAGAAGGAAAAATGGTCCCTGTCCAATTGAGTTCTGCATTTGGTGGAGATTTTCCTTGGCATATCGAATTTAATTATCACAAATTTAGTTAGTTTTGGTTGCCGTAGCTTTTTGGGGTTGAAAGTAACCGATTGTCCGAGAAAATGACGAAGATTATCCCTATCCCCGCACTTCTTTTCCAAAAAAATTCGTTTTGCGGAAAATAAGATCGAATTATCACTGACTGAATCATGTACTTATAAAAAAACTCTTAAGTCTTATCCATTTCGCGTAAGAAAGATCTCGTGTCGATGTAATTGCAAAACTTCAAAGCCGTAGCTTCTTTGTAGAAAAAAAAAATTTGTGTTTATCCTACCAACTGCCTAATTTTACTATCCTGCTTATATTTGCATAACAAATAAAATTTTGATTTAGTCTTTTTTCATACATTCAGTGAGTTTTTTCGAATATGTTAGTGTGCAATCGTTTTGTAGTGCCGTATTTTTTTGCTCCAGCAAAATTTAATTCTTTAAATGAAAGTAATTACGTCGCTTTTTGATGAAATTAGCTGATAAGAAAGAAGTAATCAAGTTAATTTGCGCACCCTTTGAAACAAAAACAAAAGAAATTTTTTTTATACTTTCTATTTATTTTAACATTTATTACATGTTTGTTCTTCATGTGTTTACACAAACATATGCGTTAAGACAATTACACCAGTGCTTCTACATCCTCGAGCAAGAGGATTGTTAAACTGATCGCAGCTTCCAAAAGCATGAATAATGCATGCTCAAGTTGCGCAGCAAAATATTCTGCCATTTAACTAACGATGTGCGGACACTCATCACCTTAATGAGCTTCAGTCAGCATTAATCACGCCAACTGAAGGGAGGTTATTTTGATGTGGGTTTTCAACATTAATTTATATTCAAGTACACATTTTGAAAAACTAGTTAACAGTATAGTAATTAAGCGAAAAATATAAAAAATAGCTGGTTTAAAGTCTTTATTATGCAATGCCAGTGCAGTTTTAAAATTTATATATATTTTTTTTATATCTACCCTATGGGTAACAATATAAAGGGTGTTTTTTTAAAGGTATAGAATTTTAAGTTGGGAACACTGTTTGATCTGTGGGCCATTTTGATAGTTGTCACTTGTTATGTGCTTAGTTTGGCTTGCCATTTCGTCATAAATAGACAACAGGATGGTACAACACGCCACACAGCGCGTGTCACAATTGATTTATTGAAAGAAACTTTCGGTGAACGAATAATTTCGCTTAAAAGGACCCGTGAATTGGCCTGCGAGATCATGCGATTTAACTACGCTGGACTATTTATTTTATTGTGGGGCTGTGTAAAGTCTCAGGTCTACACCGATAAGCCACAGACGATTGACGCCTTGGACGCGAACATTCGCCACATATCTCTCACATACGGATCTCATTGCTGCAAAAAGTGATAGAAAATTAGACTTCCCGATTAGACATTCTCCAAGCCAGCTGAAGTGGCCATATACCAGAAATCACATTTAAATAAAAATGGCAAAGAATCATCTTTCGAATAAAGCCAAATTCATGGCGATTTATATCATTTGACGGTGTTTTATTTGAACCTAATTTTCTATACATCTAAAAAACACCCTTTTTCTGTTATATACATGCTCAAGACCGCCTAACTATAGTTTGTGTATTAGTAAAAACATTTACTTTAAAAATTGCAATAAAGAATATATTTTGATATTAATATCGTGTGATTTGCATTTAAGACTGAATATATTATAGCATGTACCAGACTACCCGTGTAGTGAATGAGTATGTGTAGGAAGCAAGATGTAATCATAGAGATGCAATAATGAGTAGCACTGCAATGAACTCAATAGGAATGAGGACCGTTCTGCATGAATCATATGAGCGAAGGGGAAATTTTCCAGAGTGGCAAAGATGTAACGAAAATTTTCCCTATTTGGCGATATCTCTAAGAACTGTTATCTGCGGCGATGAACTCTGCAAAATGATATCACTGTCAATAGAAGGGGACTGCAGTCACGTGACTTAAATCTGGTTTAAAAATGAGTTTGCTGGTTCTCTCGATAGAGTTGACATAATATCTCTAACTCATACACCTATATGCATGTAATAAGTACTTCTACAATTTATACCAATACATTTGAATCTTACAATTTTTTTTAAAATTAATTAATGCCACAATGCAAATTAGCACTCATGCCGTCAGTGCACGAGCTCTCCAGTATTTTTCCACAATGCAACTTAAACCATTTGGTGCATCTGTATTATAACTTGGCTGAGGTTTCAGTGGCTAAGTGGTGTCAGCTATTGCTTCACGGACTTACGACTTAACAACTAGGGCGCGTGTCTAACTGTTTCGCTGCGGTTTCAGCAACCGAGTGGTCTCAATGATTGCTGAAGGGCCGTGGTAGCCCGATCGGTAGAGTGTCGGATTCGGGACCGGAGGGTCCCGAGTTCGAACCTCGATGGTCGAAGACCCACCGTCGTCATTAAAGGGGACTGGGCGACGTTAAATATGCTCGTGGTCTCAATGTCCTTAAAGTGAAACGATACCTCTGGGGGTGCTAGCACCAGGTAGCTATTAGCTCCTGGACTAGTTCTAAATTCTCATTAACTGTTCGATCCGGTGATGGTGCTGCCATCTATCGGTATATAAAATAATGGAGGCAAGGCACTTAGTATGCAGTCCTCGACATAAATACAGTTGTAGTCAGAAATAGAAATAGGAACGAGTGCTGAACAAACTTGAGGCTTCACCACTAGCGCACAATCTCAGAGATTGCTGCTTAACAGGCTTGAGACCTAACCACAAGCGAAAGTATGTAACTGTTTGGTTGGAATTTCAGCGACCGAGTGCGATTACTAGGGATTAACTTTTTTTTATTCCAAGGAAAATTTCCAAAAGTGATTAAGGTGGCGAATTTTCTAAGAACCTGTTTGTTTACTTTTAGTCGATCTTTCCCATGAACGGAGTATAGAGGGGCCACCGTGGCTGTGAGGAAGAAGTTTTACTTCGAATGCCGAAGGTTGTGGGCTTGATTCTCATCTGAGCCCTGGATGTTATTTCCTTTTTTCGTATTGTTAATCCTTCTTATCTTATCTTCTTTACTAATATAATAAAGCTGAAAGTCTCTCTGTCCGGAGGATGTCTGGATGTCTGTGACGCGCATAGCGCCTAGACCGTTCGGCCGATTTTCATGAAATTTGGCACAAAGTTAGTTTGTAGCATGGGGGTGTGCACCTCGAAGCGATTTTTCGAAAATTCGATGTGGTTCTTTTTTTATTCCAATTTTAAGAAAAAAACTATCATAAGTTACGAAATTATCATAACGTGGAACCGTAACATGGGCACAAGCCAATTGGCAAGATACGAAATTATCATAACGTGGAACTGTAACGTCGGTACAAGCCAATTGGCGAGAAAATTCACCATACATTATTTGTAAATATACAGGCGAACCAAAAGACCTTTAATTTTTCTATTACGGGCGAAGCCGTGCGGGTGCCACTAGTATGTTAATAAAGAAGCTCAACCTCCGGAGAGAGTAGCATTCCATAGCTTCCTAGTGTTTATTAACTATGACACGACAGCAGCAACGAAAAGTATAGAGCAATAAGCTTCGAGAGAAAAGAAAGGAGTTGGGGCCTCAGTGGCCCAGTGGTCTAAGCGATTGCTTTGCACACTTTAGGCGGTGGATTCGACTCCCGCCTTTGCCCCGGATGCATTTTCCCTTGTATGTGCAGTAAATTCTTTCACATGTTCCTTAAATGTGTTCTGTACTATATGGAATAAAATATATCATATGTTAGGGAGGCGAAGCACTCAGATCGTAGTCTCATCAAAACCAAACCTGTGCAATATCACCTAGGATGCGTTCGGAAACAAGGATCGGTCGCCTCGGTGCCAACCGGTGACGTCACTTAACCGCATTCGGAAACGCTGCGGTCGTGTTTTGGCGATCGACTTGGTAGCAACCTGTCGTACCGCCGTCTGGAAGCGGTTAACGAGGTCACAAACGTCACAAAGTCTGTGTTGGCCAATCCGGTCGTGTTTCATGTTTCGATCGTAACGCATGTGACTTTCCCCATCATGAACGATACTCCTTGATTGGAGCGTCGTTTGCTGCTGAACTAGAACTCAAGCGGTGTAACCACAAGCGTTCCGAAACACAGCTGTTCTGCCAGGCTTCCTAGAGAAATTCCAATTACGTCATAACCACACCGGTCTAACCACGCGGTGTAACCGGTGGATCGTTTCCGAACACAGCCCTAAAGAAGAACTGTTCGACTGCCATAGGTTGACGAGACTAGCGAAGAGTACAAATAGGGCCGTGGTAGCTCGATCGGTAGAGTGTCGGATTCGGGGCCGGAGGGTCCTGAGTTCGAACCTCGATGGTCGAAGACCCACCGTCGTCATTAAAGGGGCGACGTTAAATATGCTCGTGGTCTCAATGTCCTCCAAGTGAAACGATACCTCTGGGGGGTGCTAGCACCAGGTAGCTATTAGCTCCTGGGCTAGTTCTAAATTCCCATTAACTGTTCGATCCGGTGATGGTGCTGCCATATATCGGTATATAAAATAATGGAGGCAAAGCACTTAGTATGCAGTCCTCGACATAAATACAGTTGTAGTCAGTTGTGACTCTGAATAGGAATAGTCTAACAACAGTAACTTTTCTCGAGGCATTTCTCGTACATCTCGAAGAACACAAGTAGAGTTTACGTTAAGACTCGACCAGTTTTTATCATAAGATGTCTTCCCTCATTCCAATTTAAAGTTGTGTTTGAAAGCAATAACTCTCAAAAGCCTCGATGAAAGAAGTAAAAATGTCCTCAAACGCCACGAAGTAAGTGTTTACATATTTCAAAATTTTTTTGAAAAAAATGAATTTTACTTTATTTTATTGCAAAGCGTTTCTGGCAAACCGTTTAATTAAAAGCAGTACATAACAAATTATTGGCTATAGCTTAATAGTTTCAATTGCCCTTAACATTTTATATATTTTTAATGTACGTTGCATGTTTTATCATTATTGTTAGTGTATATATTGTTATGCATTGTATTATGCAACATTTTTTCATAAACATTTGCAATGGAATTACGGCTTTATTGAAGTATCGTTTTCGTCCCTCGAACTTCGCTATAAACGTGCGTAAATGTATATAGTTTTTTTTTTAATCTAATACGTGTCTTTAGCTTTTTTAATATCGAAAAAACGTCATCATATGTAAAACTAAAACTTTTTGGGGTTAACTTTAGGTTGCGTGCATTATACAAAAACTCATTTCACCTTAAAGTAAATATAAACAACGTCAAAAAAGCACAAATTTGCAGAATTACTGCATACACGTTTTCCAGCGGTTCAGGGAACGCCTTTTTCAATGCAAAAAGTAAAGAGTTTATGGATGAAAAACATCCGACAAAAGCCAAGAACAGAAATCCGCTATTTTAATATTTTAAGCTGTGTTCGTATCTGTTCTTGGCTTTTGTCGGATGTTTTTTCATCCATAAGCTCTTTACTTTTTGCATTGAAAAAGGCGTTCCCTAAAACGCCGAAACACGTGTATGCAGTAATTCTGCAAATTTGTGCTTTTTTGACGTTGTTTATATTTACTTTACTGTTCAGCACAAAGGTATTTATTTACCTCATTTCACCTTAATATTATTGTATAAGAAAGAATTTAGTGCCTATATTCGTCTATTTTTGTTTTCTAAATTACGAAGCTTTTTCTGTTTTTTTAAAAATCAGACTCATTTGTGCGTAGTTCTAAGGTTTCAAAATCTGCATTTTAACTTTTTTCTTTCTTAAAATTCAAAAATCCAATTATTTCAGTGAAATTGCTCAGAAATTGTATCTTTTATCTCATTGTTGTTACTGACACGGAAGTTCATGCACAACACTGTCGATGTATTTAGTCCTCAAAATGACAAATATGCAATAATGATAAATAATATTGTAATTTTGCATGTTAACTTTTAATGGCCTGCTGCGTTAAAGAAATACTCTAAACGCACTTTTAATTACTGATATTAAGTTAAATATAAGACTTTGCAACGATCAAGTTTAGTTAAAACAAATAATATATAAAAGGAAGACATTCCTAAAAATAACACTGCATGTGTTATTGAGTGATGGAAAAGAAAAGAAAGAAATAGGTGTAGACTACAAGACAGAAATATTTTTAAAAATATGTTAGTAAAACAGATATATCAATTTAATGCGACTTGTTTAAAAACAGTACTTTATATGTTACTTAAAGAAAAATCATTTATATTTACTAAACTACAAGAAGTTTTAACTTACCGCAAAACTTTTAAGATAAAACATTTATATCGTGGGCGCTGCACATTAATGTTGTAGTAGTTGAAAATCGTTTGATTTTTGCTTTTTATCCACTATCTATATATATAATTCTCTTACGTGCCGGCAAATGAAGGGGTGAATTTCTAAACCTCTGTTGGCAACACTTCGCCGATAAATCATGTAAACAAACTTCTACGTTGTTTTGAAATCTTGAATCACAGAATACTCAACGAACTTTTTTTTTTTTTGAGATGAGTTTGAGTCGGGCTGTGGCCCATTTCAACCTTAATCAGCAAAGAAAAGCTCAAAGAAGGCAGGAAACCGTTCTTGAATCCAATTTAAGACGAGCCATTTCCAGAGTTGTATTCTCTGATTCGCTGCCGATAATTTTTAGCGGCTGGGGAATTTTCAGTCAGCAGTTCCTTCAACAGATCAGGTGCGTCACACAATGCCGGTAACCGCACCTTTCCGTCATGGCAACATTTAGTATATTTATTTGCAGTATTACGCTCTTTCTGCCAATAAAGAGCACCACAAAATTTCGCATTCTTCACACATTGCTCCACAATCATGTTCATCGGCAATGTTGTTTTGAACGCGTAGGCGCTTTGAGCGTCGTCTATTCTCTGCTTCAGTACGACAGTTCAGTTCAAAATGAATAACCGAGAAAGAATTTACTTTATTCCTTTTATTCTCAGCTGAAAGGTTTCGCCAAATTTGTTTAGGGTTATAGTAGTTTTAGTATTGTGCAAGCAAAATAGCCTTGGCGAGTTTTCGCGTTTTTAGTTAAACCATTTTTTGTTCGTGACGTGGCAAGGATTCAGAATAACAACAAGAAGGACAAACGTTTGAGAAAATATGTTTGGTGCTCTCTGAGCCTGTTTTTAGTCATGGCCAGCTCTATGTGGCATTATCAAGAACAAGATCTTTTGAAGCAGTGTCAGTTGTGGCTCCCAAACGGGACATTTTTAATTGTGTATATGAGGAAGTTTTCTCAGATTAGAATATATAAGAGTGTAAATATGTAAATATATAAGAGTGTAAATAATGTAAATACATCCCTCGGGGGAGCCTGTAACCCCTAGAGGGCGCGTCCCCAGGTGGCGGATAGGGGAATGCCTTCATTGGTTTTCCAATGGGTGGTAGAAGGGAAATAAAATACCTTCCGCGGACCAACAGGTAGAAGTGCAATCTCTCCAAAGCAATGACAGACACTTTTGTATCTATAATGGTAAAGTTGTGCACATTGCCAAGGCAGTCATCTTACATACAGCAAAGTTAAACTGTCGAAAATCTGGCTAAAGCAGACAAATTAACATTATGAACGTAATTTTCATATTGGTTAAATGGATGGTGACCTAAATGCAATTACCAACTTTAATTTTTACGGAAAATTTTAGCTAGGCTAATGTATTGGCATACAGAGAGCGAGCGAAGCGAGCATGGATCGCGAAGCGATCCACAGGGAACTGCGTAAGCAGTTCCGGGGGTTGGCGAGCGATAGCGAGCAGGGGGCGATAGCCCCCTAGTTTTTATCTAATGCACAAACTTTTCCCCTAAATCTTATATTTGAGTTTCATTAGAAAATGCTCAATGCATCAATAATTGCTAGTTTATAAAATACAATTAAAAAGTTTATATACAGTAATTCAGGGTATATCTGAAAAATGTGGGTCACATAGCACCACTGCATATTTCTTAATGTATTTGACTTCCTGTAAGCTATACTGTACATAGCTATTTGTATGACACTATAAATTGAACGTGACTGATTGAAAGCTACTCGTAAAACTGACTAGAAGTTGTTGAACAATCTCGTTCTATAATGCAAAATTCAATTTACGTGGGAGCTCACTGGAGCTCAGCACCTCTATTAATTTTTATTATACTGAAAGCTACTCTTAAAAATGATTGGAAATTGTTTAAATCTTGTCCTACAATGTAAATTTCAGAGCATAGTTTGCGTGGGAGTTCACGGGAGCTCAGCTCCTGTATTTGTTAAAATTATTTGGTTGGATGTTACTCTTTAAACTGATTAGAAATTACTAAAATGTCTTGACCTGCAATGTTTTTTTCTTCTTCTTCTAATGGGGTTGTATAAGAGACCCAATTCAAGAGGCATCTGTGTCATAACCAGATCTACTGCGCTCCCCAACAATGCATCATTCTTTCGTGTGTCACCATTAAGGCGCTGATGCATGACACAATAGTTTTTGACTCCCAGTTTCCACCAGATGGAGGCACCTGGGCTCTCTTTTGATGCAAAACTGCACTACGAATTTAATTTAGCCGAGGGATATTCTAAGCCAAACGAATACCCCAAGGAATCTTTTACATGCCGCATAATCATACGACATGGGCGCTGATGATTTTCTGCATCGTGAAAATCCACCGACTGGCCACCTCGAGCAGCCCAGAACCCGGGTCCACAGGCTTAGAAGACCAGCGCCTAACCATCACGCCACTAGCCGATGACTGACCTGCAATGTAAAATTCAGAGAAAAACTTACGTGGGAACTCACAGGAGCTCGGTACCTGTATTTGTTATTATTTGATTGAAAGCTACTCTTAACCCGAGAGAGATCGTGCAACTAACAGTGACACAAAAGGTCACGCGGAGTAACTGAGTAACGCCAATCAGTTTTATCTAAAATCTTCTATAAATCATCATTTTCTATATTTTTATAATTTGCAAGTTTACGTTTGCACGCCAGTATTCAGAGCGCAAAGCAATATAAATACAAAAAGAGCTAGATAACGCAAAACTACACCTGCTTAGAATGAGAAATTTTGAAGGAATAACAGACGCGTGATAAGTTACCCCATTAACACGTAAATTCTAAGAAATAGTTGCTTCACGCGCAGAAAAAAAATTTAAATTGGACATTTTGAATTCAAATTATGTTCTTCGCAATCACGAGTGTGTGTGTGTGTGTGCTTGTAGGCGTGCGTGTTTGTGTGTGGGGGGATATGTTTGTTTGTGTGTGGGGGTATGTTTGTTTGTGTGTGGAGGTATGTGTATGTGTGTGTAGGCATGTGTGTTTGTGTGTCTATGTGGGTAGTGGTGCGTTTGTGTGTGTGTGGGTAGTTGTGTGTTTGTGTGTGTGTGGGTAGTTGTGTGTTTGTGTGAGTGTGGGTAGTTGTGTGTTTGTGTGTGTGTGGGTAGTTGTGTGTTTGTGTGTGTGTGGGTAGTTGTGTGCGTGTGTGGGGGATGTTTTTGTGTGGGTAGTTGTGTGTAGGTGTATGTGTTTGTGTGTATGTATTTGTTATTGTGCGTGTATGTGTGTAGGTATGTGTGCGTGTATGTGTGTGTGTGTGTGTCTGCGTGTGTGTGTGTAGGCAAGTGACGCAACCTGGAGACGGTTTTCGTTACATCGTTAGGCTGTCCGCCGACGATGGTGCTGCAGAGGGAGGCGGGGGGAGATAAAATCATAAGACATCAAAACAATCAAGTGAGAACAATAAGCAATCGTGATAGCTCAAAAAAAGAAAAGTAAAAATAATACTTCACCTACCAAGGGGAGTGTTAGGAGGATACTGAAAGGGTTATTGACTACAGAGAGAGATAAATATTTACCCTGCAACAGGTGTTTGGATAAGAATGGGGTGACTGTGTGCTCCACCTGATTTCTCTCGGGTTAAAACTGATTGGAAATAGTTCAAAATTCTTTTCATACAATGTTAAATTCAGAGCATAATTTGCGTGGGAGCTCACTAGAGCTCAGCTCCTGTGTTTGTTTTAATTATTTGAGTGAAAGCTACTCTTAAAACTGATTAGAAATTGTTAAAAAATCTCGTCCTACAATAAAATGTAGAGCATAATTTGCGCGGGAGCTCATGGGAGCTCAGCCGCTGTATTTCTTTCCTTTTGGAAATCTAAATGGCAGTAAAGTTTTTTCGGAAAAAAACATAAAATCTAGTTGAATTGCCGTCTTGATTTCATAATTACAGTGCAATTTTCTTAGTGCAATTTTATGATAATCATACGATACTTTAAATAGTGTACTAAGTATTTTCTATACTATTTTGCTCAATCCGGATAAAAGGTGCAAATTTTATCCAAATACAACAGTAAGCCATGGTTTATGTACTAAAAGTGTGTGACAAATTTTTAAATATCTCGAGAAAAAAAATAGCCAAAATTGCTCTAGTTCAATTGAACGAAAGTATACATCAATAATATTTATTATTTTGTATGCAGACTTTAATGTTTCTGCCGTCTTGACGGATTATTGACTATTTACTTCGGGAGCTAAACTTCTGTGAAGCGCCTGTAATTCTTTTAATGGACATTATTCTTCCAAAATCCGATTCTATGTAAGAATAAATGTAATAGAAATCTTGTGATGCCATGAAATAAAAAAGAACTTTGAAAAAAAAAAAAGATTCGACTTCAAATTGCTCTAAAAAGAGAAAAATAATATTATTATTTGAACAGCGTCGATAATACTTTTAAACATGATTTTAGAAGTTGGCACAAATACAACAAGTAAAATTATGTGTAACCATACTTGTAACCATAATTCGTTCATAGTTTTTCAGAAAATCATCCAAAGTTAAGAACAAAACAAATACCGTTACTCAAATTTGCTGTCTTTAATGCATAATGTTTTCGAGCGGTATTGATGAAACTCTGTTTAGTTAAATTTATAGTTATAGTTGAATGGGATCGTTTTCAAAAATTTAAAAGTATTTTTTTCTGAAAGAGCATGCTTAATAAATAGGATCTGACCATTTTTTTAAATAATTTAAGTTTAATATTATTAAAAAATTACTTAAATCGGTGCGCATTCATTTTGACTGAAGGAAGCAACCCCATTATGGCTGTGAACGATTTTATATATTGTTTTTGCACTAACTTCAAAATTCTTTTTAAGAGTATTACCGATAGCGTTCTATGAATAAAATTATTTTTCACTTTTTAAAGCAACTTTGAAGTCTATTCCATTTTTTTTCTTTTTTTTCAAAATTCTTTGATTTCATTCTTTTTAGTGTAAATTTATTTCAGAAATGGAACGAAATTACCATCACGAAACTTCACAGTATTTTTTCATAAGAATTTGGAGGCTGGTTGTGTCATTTCGATCAAGAACCTCTTTCCTTTTCCTAACATAGGCTAAAACTGCATTTTTAAGAGTTTAGTATCAAAATTGCCTGGAAAGAACCCACCAAACGTTAATTATTAACTAACACATTAACTATACCCAAAATTTGTCTTTTTGAAGAAAAAAGAAAAATTTTTTTTCCAGGAGGAGCCCCCGAGTCCATAACGTCACCAGATATTTCAATTTTTAAAAAACAAAATGGTGAGAAAAAATATTTATCTCTGTCTTCCACTTACGCTACTGAAAAAAAAAAGCCTAAAATTGCAATTTTTTACGGTAGTTGAAGTTTGTTTTAGGGCGGTCTCTTTTTTTTTAGACGAACGTAATTTATTGTAAAATCTGTTCAGCACTAAACAAAAGAAAAAGCAAATGTTTGGCGTATTATAGTTACGTTATTACTAGCGTAATTTAAAATTGTTATTTTTTGTTAAAATAAAAATGTTTTTCAGAAAATTTGATACGGACGAACAAGGGCAAGATAAACAAGGTTCTACGGTAATTTTATTTACAATAGAACCTTTTTTTTTTAATGTTATTTCTACATAATACATTTCATATACACCCAACAAGCATATTTTCTTAAAAAAGTTCCGCACCCAAATCCATAGTCTGTATCTGCCACTGTTTGACTTTAATCATTTAATAGGGAAATTGCATGTAATTAACTGTTTTTTAACTATAACTTTTTTTCTAACGAACAAATATCGACAAACGAAGTAATAGGACCTAAGTTGAACCATTCCCTATCCAATAAAATAAGAATCCCCAAAACCGGTTCACTAGGTGAGACGCTGTGAGTGGAGGGGGGGGGGGCACACGGTGTGAACTAATAACCACCTCTTTCTTCAAGTCGGTTAAAAATGGGGAAGTTTTTAACCATTTAAGAATTATGTGGTTTAAAATAATATGTAATGAATAACCGCGTTGAGACAGATGTCAACTCATTGAAACTGATAGTACCAACATACTTGTAGATAAAGTAAATTTATTTCACCAGCGAGAGTCCACAACAATATAGTGCGGCCCCTAAAACTTACTACTTAGACATTTTAAGTTGTACAGTGAAGCACCGTTTATACGTTTCTCTTCTATACATTTTTTATCAATTATACGGTTCTAAAATTGGTCCCTCTAAAGTCTAATAAACATTAACCTATACCTATTATATGTTTTTTCGCTTGTACGCTTTTTTTCATACAGTTCTATACTATAATAAGTTTTATTTTCGGTTTCATTTCAACAGATGTAATAACAATAAAAAAAATAATAATAAGCTAGAAAATTACATAAAAGAACTTGTGAAACAAATTTACTCAGTACTCTTTCAATGTACTCATTAACCAGAGGTTTTATTTTCTTCTTTGTTCAACAAGAAATCTACTTAACGTTTCTCTGATTGAAACCAAAAAGGAAATACCACATAACATAAATATTCATACTTCTAAAGTTACTTAACTTTCAAACTAAACAGAATAAACAGTAAAAAGTCCTGCATTCCACAACAATGAAAGCGAATGCAAATCTCTTCAAAACTATGAGGATTCTTTCATCAAAAAGCGACTCTTTTCAACATAAAAATTGACAATTCAAGAGCAAACTACCGAAGTGCATTTGCATAAATTAGCCGTCTCTCATGCGCTTCAGAATCTTGCTTGACATGTATGTCTTCTTTTCTTGCAAATTCAATGCGTCTCAGACTTCGAGGCTTCTATTCGGAAATTTTAAACTTCATTAACTCCATTTGTAGTCGCTGGACTGGGAATTCGTTGAAATTGCTACTTTTTACGGGAAGCTTTGTCTTTTTGTAGTTAAAATAATTTTCATAATTGTGCGCTAGTTGCAGTTTGAAAAAAATCAGTTTTCTTTTGCTAATTATATTTAAATTTAAACATCAGAACTTTTCTTGAAAATATATTGATCGGTGATCACAAAAGATATTGCACGCCTCCTTCCGAGTGAAGGATGAAACAAATATGAAGGTAGAAAGCTTATTGTCGTTTTAGTAAAAGATTATTGTTCTAATTGCATAGAATTTTTTTTTTTTTTTCAGAAACAGCAAATCACAAATAACTTTAATTCAATTTGAGTTTTCATAGAAATTGATAAATTAGGGATCGCTTACAGGTGTAATCACTCACATTGTAAGTACGTAATTCAATATTAATGTTAACTTGTTTTATCCTTCGATGTACACCAAAAGAAAAAGAAAATACGTAAAAAAAACATTGCATTTACTTTTTACTTTCCTGTATAGCTAATACTAGCTGCGTTTCCGGGCTTTGCCCGGTCTACCTTGAAAAAAAAAATTGTGTCAAGTGACGTATTCAACAATCAGGCTTAAATAAATAAATAAAAAAACATCATGCAAAATTTCCCTTCCAAACAATCACGACAGATATTAAAATGCTTTTAAGAAATTAAATCTAGAAAGACGGATTTAAAAACCGTAACCATGGAAACACAAAATAAAGTAAGTTTAAGGAATTGAAATGCGAAAGAAAATGGTTAACAATTTGAACGGACATGAGATTTTTTGAACTTGATTTAAAAAGACTTATAACTTTTTTTTCCTTTCGAGATAGAAGCTCATTTTTTCGACCATAGGTCCATATAGATCTGGAATAAAAAATGCCGTTTTTTTCAATGGTGCCAAAAAGAAAACTGTGGGACTATTCCTTCACTTTTTATTGATTTACTTAATGAAGAAGGTCTTAAATGTCAGCTAAGCCTAAAAAAAATCAAGCTAAAAACGCAAATAACTCCCGCCGTATTTAATTTAGAACATTGAAACAAATTCGTAGAACACAGAAGATTCTACCCTTTCCAACGATATGTGATATTAAGTGCAAGTAAAGTTTCACCCCATATTCGGGAATTTATGCGACAATTGGGCCTAAATTGGAATAAAAAACAACTACTCGTCGATTTTTTTTTCGAATCGGTCTGCAAACCTTTCCGGGGCTGAAAGAAAGATATTGTGAAAATTTCAGCGGAATCGGCTCGGGTAGTAGATTCACCATACATTATTTGTAAGTATACTGGCGAACCAAAAGACCTTTTATTTTTCTATTACGCGCAAAGTCGTGCGGACACCCCTAGTACTATTTATAAATCTAGAAGAAAGTATTAGATTCGTGAGATTTTCCAAAATTCAAATTTTGATAGATTTGCACGTTTTAAAGGCGTGTTGAGTTTATTTTGATCATTTTTGGAAAATATATGCGTGTGTGTCTCTGACTTGCATTTCAAATTGTTCTTTTTTTCTGAGGCCGCTCTAAAGCAAAAACTACTGCATGAAATAAAACGAAATTTGATCCACAAATGTACCTTGTAACGCTGTCCTATTTTCGATAGCAGAAACAATATTGTTTTCTTTTTTGGGATCAATCAAGATTGCTATTGATCTGATTTTACCATCGCTTTTATACCAGATATTTTCGTTTCATGATAGTTAGATAACCAGTAACGTGATTCACTGAGGATGTCCAGTGAAATTCTTGAAGGTCTGGAACCAAATGTTATCGCCTGCTTTTTCTCGCGCGTTTAACAAACAGCGTTTATTCTTTTATTTATTTTCGTTTGAGTTGTTTTAACACTTTTTTGGTTACTCATGTAAAATCTCATCTAATTGATTACACTGTGCAGGAAATGGAAAAATCTAAATAACAAATGACACCACTTTTGCCGATTCTTATGAAAACGACCCATGGAATCCAAATATGACCACCGTTTTCCACCATTATCCAACCTTTTTTGGAGTTAGCGCAGTTCCCCCTCCTTTTTTCAGTTTTAAACCGTTTCATGCTCATCATTTTGCTTAGTATGATATTATGATGTATTATGATTTTTTCCTCGCAATGTTGTTCAGGAACTTTATTCTTTTGGTATTTTCCTTCAGTTTGGGTAGTTGGACGTTCCTATTCTTCTATTTCACTTCAAAAGCTTTGAAACGATATTTAAATAATCACTAAAAATGTATGTTCCATTTTTTAAAAATATTTTCATTCTTTTCTTTTATTTTCTTTGTCTTTTTTGAGCAATCACGAATAGACTATTATCCTCACTTGACCCTAGTTGATGTTCCTTTGATTATTCAGATTACCTCGATGGCTAGAGCAATTGTAGCTCTTAGTTTTAATATTTATTTAGAAAAACTAATTTTTTTCGGCATGGTCTGCAGTTTGAGATCATTCAATTTGTCTTAATTTTTCGGGCTCAACTCAAGCATATTTTACATTAAAAAACGGGTTGGTTTGAAAGAAATCAAATTTTCTCAGGAAAAGCAAAAACAAAAACGAATTTAATAGCAAAACGTCACCTAAATACAAAATGTCCAGCTTACTTATTGCCTTTATTTAAGATCGATAACACATAAATATACTATAATGGTATACGATGTAAATATATAATATTTTTGATAAGTGTAAGAGTGTAAATTGGCCATATATAATAACCATATCTTTAAATCTGCATCCTAATTATAAATGCCTTTATAATGGCTTTTATATTGAAATCATTTAAGATCGAATAGAAGATTAATAAACAAATGAAAAGATAATTAAACCATATATTTATTAATAAATTAATGAATTAATCAAATAGTGAATGAAAATAAGTGAATGAGCGAATGAATAAGTGAATTATTAAATGAAGAAAACGAGCTGATGTGTGCATCACATGAATTCCTTTTACTCCAATTTAATGTCATTTCCCCATTGCTGGCAATTTTAATGTGATTCAATAGTTTACTCTCTAAATATCACCAACAGTGGCCAAATTGAAACAGATTTTTAAAAAAAATCGCCACATTTGTCGCGAAATTGGCGACAAAAGTTGGCGAACAAAAGACTGGCGATTTTTCGCCAAGTGTCCGCCAAATTATAACACCAGTTGAGTTTACATCGAAATTAACAATGATTCCCCCCAAAAAATGGCAAAAGACCCCTTTAGAAGCACCCGAATGCAACCAAAAAGGAAGGTGCACAACTGGACTCCACTAGGAGTCAACGTACTAAATTTCAACTTTCTAAGACATATCGTTCTTGAGTTATGCGACATACATACGTACATACATACAGACGTCACGAGAAAAAATGTTGTAATAAACTTGGGAATCGTCATTATGGATATTTCGCATGTCTATACGTTCTTAGGCACTTATCTACGTGTGGTCGAGTCGAAAAAAAACTCAATATTCATTCGGGGTTGAGTAAAATGGAAATTAAGGTCGATTTTTGAGTGAAATACATGTGCTTGACTAATTGTGCAATGTATTTAAAACACAAATAAGCTTGATATTAAAAATAAATACAGCACCGAATGCTAGTAGGTCTCAATTAATATTAAATATTTCAATAACAAATCTTATCTTTTGATAATAACAAAAACAATTGCTGACTTTCAACAAAATATTATAAGGTTCAGTCAAATGAAACCAGGTCAGTGCATAACTTTCCATTGACAGTCTAACTTTCCATTGGACGTTTGAAGATGCCACGTAACTGCATGCATGGAGACACCATCTATTGGTAGAGAGACTGATGCATGCGCAACGTTTCATGTTGCACAGTGACAGTGTGGTTTAACGCCGAAGAGAACGTGGTTACGTAATTTATCGTCCACTACGAAACATGTCTTTTTTTTGACCACAAGGGCCCACTCAGGGGGAGGGGGTCCACTCCCTGGGCCCACTGCTTGCTTGTCGCGTTCCTGAAGCGGGAACCACCATCAATATCCAGCGTTATCAAGTTTTAATGCGGTGAAGACGACATTACAGTAGTTTCGGTGGGAAACGCTGGAGCTGAAACATTCACCTTGCACGCTTTCACCATGCAGATTAGATCTTTCACTGTGTGAATTTCATGTTTTTTGACCTCTGAAACAAGCTATTCGCAGACGACACACCGGATATCGCGGTTCCTATTCAGAGTCACAACTGACTTCAACTGTATTTATGTCGAGGACTGCATACTAAGTGCCTTGCCTCCATTATTTTTTATACCGATAGATGGCAGCACCTTTACCGGATCGAACAGTTAATGAGAATTTAGAACTAGATCAGGAGCTAATAGCTGCCTGGTGCTAGCACCCCCAGAGGTATCGTTTCACTTGGAGGACATTGAGACCACGAGCATATTTAACGTCGCCCAGTCCCCTTTAATGACGACGGTGGGTCTTCGACCATCGAGTTTCGAACCACAGTCTTCATTTATCAGGCCTACGCGCTGTATTGCGCAATCGATGTCACGTGACCTCAAGCAGGCGTTGAGCGGGAAAATCCCTTTAGTTCAAACAGTGTTGTGGACTTCAAGTAGCTGCTCGTTGCGGATGCAATATTGTATTTCATCTCACAACTTTAGTATCAAATAGCAAAGTAATATTTATTCCAAATGTGTGAATACGTTATCAACTGTCTTTATGGAGACTTGAAATGATGTTTTCTTTTTTGTTCTTTGTATTTGACTGTGCTAAATCGTTACGTTTCGTCAAGTTTACATTATAAGCCGTTGGGATACTTTGGTGGTGAAAATTTAACGTATCAAATGTTTAACATCTCCAAATATGTTTGAAGCTACTATTGTTGGATTAAAAAATGTTAAGAAGGTAAGTGTGGTTACCAATGGTTATTTTTAAGCAGAATTGATAATAAAAATAAATACAGTAAAATCCCTTCTAACGGATACCCCTCCTATGTGGACAGTATTTAATTCTTCGATTCTAAGGTAAAATTAAAAGTTATTAAACCTCTGTCATGCGGACACCCCTCTATTGCGAACAAAAAATTTTGTCTAGTTAGTGTCCGTATTAGAGGAGTTTTACTGTACTTGTTAAATAATATTTTAAGGATTTTTTACTTGTAAGGGACGAATTTTTATGATGTTTTTTCATGTTACATATTTTTATCACTTTCGATTTTAATGACGAAGCTTTTTTGCCCTCAATTTGTGTAATGATTATTTTTTGTAACTATTGTTTCAAGGAACTTTTTAACATGAATTGGCTGAAGAGTGCTGTTTAATATATATATTAGATCGCGGTTCATTAAAAAGAGCAACTGTTTTAACTTTTAAAGCAGTTTCTATTTCTGTAAGGTACTGCACTCTATTATTGAAAGGTACACATTTTTATTTATGTTTTTTTCGTGTAATACACGTTTATTACTTTCGATTTTAATGACGAAGCTTTTTTCCCTCACTTTGGTAAATAATTATTTTTTGTACCTAAAATTTCAAGGAGCTTTTTAATATGAATTCTCTGAAAAGTGCAGTTTAATAGATACATGAAATCGTGACTTTTGAAAAACACCAACTTTTTCTTTTAAACCCAGCTTCTATTTGTATAAATGTATTTTAAAATGTTGTGGATTTTTTTTTTTTTTTTTTTTTTTTTTTGGAGGAATTCATAGCGCATGAAAATGAATTAAAGCTTTTAACAACTATTAGCGAGCCATGCATTAGAAATGTGGTACATGACCATTACAAGCTTAGCTGTCACACCATTTTCTTGATTTTGAGAAATATTATGCAAACGATTTATAACATACTGTTAAATAACTTCTCAAAAAAAAAAAACTCACAGATAACTCATGATAAATCTAATTATATTTTTTACTCTGAAATATATGCATCAGTATTGTCCTTTTATACCAATTGTTTAGTTTGTTTCAATTGTTTAGATGTTTTGTAATTATTATTGGGTATTGGAGTGATTTTTTTCTCAAAAATGTATGCTGTTTCTTTTGTTTGTAACAGTTAGAAATATGGCTAAATATTGTTTTTTTTTTATTCCATCTTATTTTTTTTTCATTTATCTGTATTTTTATCAAAGGAAATCAATACTACTGTAAATCATTTGTGTGAAAAATGCAAAATATTTATTAGTTTATGAATAAGAAATATGCACATCCCGTCTGTCTTAATCATTTTACGATTTACAGTAAGCAAAATTTATTTCGTACTTTCTTTTGCATCATGATTAGAAGTTGAAGTGTTATTTTCTTTTTACCCATTAAAATTTTCATTTTTATTCATTATCTATATATTTATTGCGAATATAATATTTAATGTGTCATGCATGAATTTTAATTTAGTTTACTATTTAAGAACTATTTGTATCGATAGTAAAACTCGAACGATATAAATTTTTAATTTAGAGATGTATCGGAGTATTTCATGTAAAAATTAACTGTTTTTTTCAATGGATTATAAAAAAATCTTAATTTTTATTCACGGTAGAGCTATTATGAGATGCAAACAAACCGCCTTCACGGGCGGCCATGTTGAATGAGCGCGCAGGCCTTGTGTTAAGATGGCTGTGTTTGAACCCAGGACCCTCCGGCCCCGAATCCGATGCTCTACCGATCGGGCTACCACTGCCCCATATCGCGGTTACCACAATGGACGACGAAGTGCGTTACCGGGTTTAGTACTGGATCCGATAGCAACCTACTAGCTTCTTCAAAGTTAGAATTGACCGTTGACCAAAGCTAGAATTAAGCCGTTGTCGCTATGGGATAAATGTGCCAACAGTTTTTGGCTATCAATTTTGAGTTAATAAAATCATAACCGTTACTTTAGGCTAGTGACCAGGTTTTTATTTAATGCCCCTTATACAATTCGAACATCAATTTTTCAAAATTGCTTCTATCATCTTATGCTTTGAACTTTAGAGGTTTTTTTCCCCTGACTGGAAAGTACTAAATGTGTTATTGTATAGTTAAAAAATACGAGATAGGTGGCGGTAAACGCAGAGTAAATATTTCACCATTTCTCTTTGCCCCGCTATTTCCCTTTTGCCCAATATTCCCCTATATTCTAAGTCTAAGAGAATTTGCGCAATATAAAGTTGAGTGTTATTTTTATAGCAATACAAATTAGTTTCTTTTTCAATTTTCTTACCTCCTTTGTTTATTTTTTTTTTACGCAAAACATTTCTTGAAGCGCCTTTTAAGATAATTAGAATCGATTCTAATCTACTTAGTAATATTACACGAAACGCCACCAGTATTTACGTTACTTAAAAAATTAAGCGATAATAGAGATTAATTTCCTGTAGAGTATATGCTTTTGTTTAAATCTCATTAATTAAACTTTAATTACAGTATTTTTTTTTTATTTGCAAAATCTATTCTTTAGTCGCAAAAGCATTTTGTTTTTGTGAGCATTTGCTTTCTAACTGTAGTTTAATCAGATAAAAATTAAGTATTTATTCGTAAAACAAAAGAACTTTCGTTCCGCTAAAGTTTCTTTCGTAAAATGAAGGCGATCCTACAGTACATCACTATTTTTTGCTACTTCAAATGCTAGACGGGTTACACTAAAATGGCATTATTCTGTTCGTAGAATTAAATAGTTAATAGAAATACTCATCAAGATTTACGTATGCTATCAGTTGAGCATGAACTGCATTCTGTATTTACTGAGGGATAAAGTACGATAAGTATATCATTAATTAGTTCTCAAAATAAGCAAATACAAAAGAAAACAGAAGAGAGAAAAAGAGAGAAAAGAGCGAGAGAGAGAGAGAAAAAAGTGATACTTACGGGATATTTCTACTAAAACTAAACTTACAATAAAAATTTGGTCAAAACTTTGCGACAATTGCAGCAGATCAAGTAATTGTTTGAATGTCTTTACTAATAAAAAAGCTGAAAGTCTCTCTGTGACGCACATAGCGCCTAGACCGATTTTCATGAAATTTGACACAAAGTTAGTTTGTAGCATGGAGGTGTGCACCTCGAAGCGGTTTTTCGAAAATTCAATTTTGTTCTTTTTTTAATTCCAATTTTAAGACCATTTTCCCGAGCAAAATTATCATAAGATAGACGAGTATATTACTAAGTTACCGTAACGTGGAACCGTAACATGAGAAAGCCAATTGGCGAGAAATTCACCATACATTATATATAAATACACTAGTGAACCAAAAAACCTTTTAATTTTCTACTACGGGAAAAGTCGTGAGGGTACCACTAGTGCATAATAAATAAGATTAAATAATGTCAGTTAAATACTAATCTGAATGATTTATAACTGCTAGTAATGGAATAAAATTCCTTAAATGATTCTCATATTTTTATACGACGCTCTCACTTTCATAAAAATCACGTTAGACAATGAAATATCACTAGAAGACAGCATTATCTCTCTACGAAGTTCCCGAATTGAAGTATGTGTGTATCAAATTTCTCTGTTTTTTTTTTCGGCAAAGCAAAGGACTAAAATCAAGAAGGCATGAGATTTTTTCAGCTTTGATATAAATACATTCGAGCTCTACTTCTTATGGCTAAACCTTTTCCATCGACATATACCTATTTCTTCAAACTTCATCAAAACGATTTTATAGTAAGAAACATAGTTAAAATTTATGTTGAGGAGTTTTTCAAAATTTATTCGATTTCCATTTTTTTTCTTTATCTTAGCGTTCTATTTCTAGTCGTTGAAAATAATTTCAGTTCCTTCTTTCTACAAAATACAGAGTGTTAGAAACGTAATTCATAACATTTTTTCAACTTTTGAAAACGTAATTGTAAGCTACCAGTGTGGGGAGTAAATAGTGACATAAAGTATGATCCTTATGTCTAACAAACATTAAAAATAAACAAATATTGATGTATGTGGTAAGTATTTCGTGGAGTATTTATAGAGCATGGTATGATTCAAACTTTTTTGCATCATTTAATTTGTAAATCGTTTAGAAAAACTTTAAAACATCATTTGATCAAACAAAATAATTTCCTTGAGCAAGCAAATGCATTGCAGGCATGGCAAAAAATAGAAAATCACTACTAAATAACTTAAACATTGAATCACGGAATATTGAAATATCAAGCACCAGGACCAAAGTGTTTCACATTATTCTTTTTATAGATTACTTTTAAAAGCAACAATAAAAGCTGTGCTGTATGACGCATAGGTGTTATAAAGTTTGTAAAAGTACTCACCCAAAGTACTAAGAAACATTTATTCATAATGTAACAGACTACTAGAAAAACACTACTCATTTATTACTTTTATGGCGATGGGGAAAAAAATAGAAGATCTGTGAAAGCAAATTAAAGAAATTTATGACCATGAGTTTTTGGTTTCTGGGTCATTAAATAAAATCTTACTGTAGCTACCGATCTTGAAAAGAAAGCATTTTAAAGAAACATTAAAGAAAATCCCCAGCGGAAGATATATTTTTCACGTTTTTGCTTAATGGATTTTATCTGGTCATTTTTAACTCTCATTCTTAAGAATCATCTAAAATCAATAATTTCTTATGAATTATTAAAGTATTCATAAAAATTTTACGCCTTAAAACTTGAATACATATATAATAGCCAACAATACGTAAGGTTTTCTTGTGATGCATACATTCTTTCTTTTTCTTTTAAAGTAGGTTTTTGTTTTACAAACACGTCTTTCTCTTTCAATAACATACAACAAAGTGCTAATAATTGCAGTGGCTGCCAGATTGAATTACAAAGCTTTGGATTATCTAAAATTAAAAAATATATATAAGATTAAATGGTGTGTGCTGAAACAAATGGCAGCTTGTAAGTACAGTTAAACTTACTTATAAAGAGCTCGAAGGGACCCCGATATTTGCTCGTTATAATCAAGTGCTGGTAAAAAATGAGTTCATTAAAAAATTGGAAAACTTTATATAGGGCGGTGGGGAAGCAAAGGAATATAAGTGGACAGTTTCAAGTTTTGAGTAAAACGTTGCGGTCTCACATAGGCTTTTATTTTTTATCTAAATCATGCTGTACAGTAGCACCTACCAGCGATACTAGTACTATCTCTTGTCTCAAGAGAGAAAATAGGTTCACCTACCATTTGTACTGGTTATCTCCAAATTTTTAGTTTTGAGACTGAAATCCCTTTGTTTTTCACCACCTCATGTATGGTTGCTTTTTTATTTCTTTTTTAATTTTTCATATTATTATTTCTGTACAGCACAAAATAAGTTACTTAGTTGTTTTTTAAACATGCGAATGGTTTTATGAAGATAGCTTTCGAAAATTACTAGATTTTTCTGATCTCATAAATATCACTTTTCAATCAGCTAATTCTTTCTCACTATGACAAAAAGTCGTCAAATGTGTTTTTGTGCTTATCATACATAAATTGCAAGTCCCATTTTTTTCATGAAAGTCACACATGAAACAAAACATAAGCTAGACATGATCCAACCAGATGTGGCATCTATATCCGTTATTTCGCACTTAAAGTTCTATTATTAATTGTCATTTTTAATACACCATTTGTATTTTTCTGTTAATGGTCGTTTTCTTGTTCGTGTTTTGTTACAAGCAGTGACATCTTTTCTACCAATCAAAGAACTTTTCTGTTCTTACTTGCAGATAAGTAACTATTCCATGTTTTAACATGACAGCATATTCTGATGTCTTTAAGTACCTTTCTATATCTGCTTATCTTCTGTTATACTTCTGTCACATTTTTGTTGTATTTTAAAAAGCATACAGTAAAATAAAAAATAAATATACAATTTTAGTCTCAATTAAACGAAAATCAAATGATTCCTTGAATAACGCTTGAACTAATTACAATGAAAAAATATATGCAGATCAAACTTTGTTTGAAGCTAAACCATATTTAAGTCAGCGTTACCAATAAGTTCTATTCCGTGCTATATATAATTTCGGCTATTTATGTGTCAATAAATATACCAATTTATACAAAAGTTTACAAAAGGCATTCAAAAGTGGCAAACAGAATATTTCGCGTTCAGATAGTCTCCCTCAGAAGAATTTGAATGTTACATTTTCGGTTCTAAAGAAGGAAAAAAAATGCCAACAAAATGTTTCTCGCCTAATAACGCATAAAAATACAAAATTTTTAATCAGAACACAACTAATCATCTACTGCTATGTGAAAATCTGACCTGCTGTTAATATAAATACATCGTTATTGAACATAATACAAGTCACAATTAATGATCCAAAGACATGATGGCGAAGTATAATCAGCTTAGAAGCACGACATTTTTAATCTGAAATACGTTATCCTCTATTCCATCAATATCGTCATTAATGAAACTAGGAAAATCTGTTAGTTTTAGAAATCTACTGAGTATTTTAAAAACACTTGTTTTCGTCATAGTTTTTGTTATTTGCATTATTACTGTTTAGGTACGCACATGGGCTAGAATATCCGCCTACACTTGTAGGTTCGCTTACAATTCTATTTAATTATCACTAAAATAAAAATAGTATTATGCTCTTTAACAAGTCATAAATATTTTAAACCATTTATTTCTATTTGTAAATTCTTATAAATTTTTAGTTTTAATTTCTTTACGTTGATATAAAAAGCTTATGTACTTAAAAAGCTTATGTCATAAGCAACCGTATATGAAACAATTAAATATGCATTTAAGCTGTAATTGTTTAGGCTTCTGAACCGAGCCCCAGGTGATTAAGTTTTTAAAATAAAATTATTTTTTTAATTTAAAATGGCTTTTAAAAATTTTTATAGTTCTGATCCTCCAATTTCCTCCACAAAAATTCTTACCTTAAAACAATAAAGCAAAAATATTAGAAACTTTACAGGGTGTCTCGGAAATGCTTTACTATCTTTGAATGTACATTACTACCACAGCGTTATATGACTGATTTCTACTTTCGTTCACTTCTTATAATACAGTAGCCCCTCGTTATATCGCTCATTCGGATATATCGCTCTTTTCTTCTATCTCCCGAAATATTAAAGTCTAAAATAAGAAAAAAACTTTGCTTTAAGTTTGAAACCATTTCTGAAAACATATGGTATTGCACAGAGAAGGTCTCTTTCTTCTCTATTTTGTCAATGAACAAAAGGAAGCAATTCTTCTGAATTCGCTGGAAAAGCAGCAGCAATTCCTGTCATCCAAATGTACATACCCGCACTGTATATTTCAGTTTAAGATGGTCTCTAAACTACTTGACATCTTCTTTTGTATTGATACATTGCCTTTACAAGGAGTGACAGACATCAAGCAAGTGTCA